>NC_137357.1:1255000-1550000 GCF_965287045.1 Carcharhinus amblyrhynchos
AGCAGCAACTCTTCCCTCCCTCTTATGTACCTGCGATGTTGTCTCTCCATTCAGCAGTTTGCCAGGAATAGGTCGTCCAATCCTCCCCAATTGGGGCGGCACGATGGCACAGTGGTTAGCACTGCTGTTTACAGCGCCAGGGACCCGGGTTCGATTCCAGGCTTGGGACAATGTCTGTTTGGAGTCTGCACTTTCTTAGCTTGTCTGCATGGAATTTCTCCGAGTGTTCTGATTTCCTTCCATACTGGGAAAGACGGACTGGTTAGGTGCTTTGGTCATTCTAATTCTATTCTGGAGTGTAAAGGAACAGGCGCAGGAGTGGGGTGTCTGGGGGATTAACACAGTACCTCCATTGCAGTGTTATTTTTTGCCGATTCCTGGCGCTAATTAATAAACCTTATGAAACGCAGCAATATCACAACAGACAAAGCACGTGTAATATCGGCCCAGTTCCTTGCTGCAGATGTTACATCAGACTGTTTTCCTGCAACAACAACTTCACCAGACTATAATTGGCCATATCCGATAGTGCACCACCAGTTATCAGCCATGCCACAATAATAAATGTTAATCCATTCTCCTGATGCACCTGGTATCACTTCAAATTCCCGACACCACGGAATTTATTCGATCAAAACGTCATAACTGAGGAACTTCATATGTTTTTTCTGCTGTTCCTGGTTACCTGAAATTCATATTTCACTTCCTGAAGCTATTTTCTACTTATTTTATGCCCAATTGGAGACTATCAAATCATAGCATCTTCTAATAAGAATGGGGCCTCACTATGCCTGAGAAAATTAAAATCAGCCTCGAGCCAACCATCAGAACAGCAGCACATACCGATCATTACATTTAAAGCAACATTTCCAATTGTTTTGATTCCGTTATGCCCGTCAATGAATTACAGATTAAAGGGATTTTTCAAGGTATTTTTCAACTGCTGTCTGAATTTTGTCTGTGTCACTGCATAAATGCAAGTATTTGTGCAACAACTCAGAAGCTGCATCATGAATCCCAATTCCTGCACAAACCAATGGAGATACATGTATTCATATCCCAAATAATCCATCCGGTTCCATATCGTAAATAGCATAATCACCGACCATAATATAATGAAATTGGCTGAAATAACAAACAGTAAAATGATTGATTTCCTTCGAACTTCCATCTCTGGGTCTTTGGAGCTCTCCCCACTGTTGTGAGCCCGGAGTCTTCTGCGGGCTCTGCTGGACAGGACAATGTGTCTGACGGTGAAAAGATTAAGCAGCAAAATCAGGACAAAAGGGACTGCCGGGGTTAAAATATAATGAAGAAACTCAATTGTTCCCCAGACCAAAGAAACCATATCCTTTATACGTACCCAACAAAACCAAGGTTGGTTTCCCTCCCAATACTCGTGTGTGAGCATAAAATACCAGGAAATGTTTTTTAAGCAACTCAATATTGTCACTGTCCCTAAAACAACAGTCACTGTTTTCTCAGTGCAATATTTTGTTTTTAGCTCTTTGCAGCAAATCGCTATAAATCGATCGACAGTGAAAGTGACAGTGAACCAGACAGAACAGTCGGTGGCTGAATAAAGAAAGACGGCGTGAATGTTGCATGTGGGGATGGACAACAGGAATTGAAATTGCTCCTTAAAAACGATTGGAATGTGCCTCAATATGAGATCGAATATCACAACCATTAGATCCGCTGCTGCCATGGCGATAAGGTAGCGTGTCACACATTTAGAAAGACCACATTTTCCTCGGGACAGGATCACAATTGTCAGTAAGTTCACTGTGGGGAAGTGAAAGAAACGCGGTTACTCGCAATCATGTTCAAACCCAAATTACCACATTGATTGAATACTAATTGTATCGCCAAATGTGCAAATGTAGTGCGCTGCAGTTGATGCATTCGAACTGGATTTCTGTAGGATTTAGATTTTGGCAGTATCCCGCATGGAAAACAGATCAGTCAGTTCAGAACACATGTGAACAAGGACAATCGACAAATTAGACAGGAATGTGCAGGAGTCAGAGGATCATATTTGAATCTGATTATTTTACAGAAACCTACGTGCAGTGTTATAAAACAATGATTCATATAGGCACTTTGTTGCTTGTACTGAACATGAACCATGTGCACATTAACAATGAAGGTGTGGACAGTGCGTTCACAGAAGATTTGCAAATTTATAATGTATCAGTTGTGTGGAACATTACAGAATCATACAGAGGTGTTGGCCAGCTTGATAAAAGCTTGGCAAATTTCAACTTGAGAACTGTGAACAAATGCATGTTTTACCTTCCAACAAGGGAATTAATAGTTATGGGGAGAAAGCACTTTTCATGAAATCCACGAATGTACAATGAATGTAAGGATGCAAGAATTGAAAAGAGCCAGGTGGAATGTACATAAGAAAATAAGAACATTAGAGATAGCAGCAGGAGTAGGCCATCTAGCCCTTCGAGCCTGCCCCACCATTCAATAAGATCATGGCTGATCTGAGGAGGATCAGTTCCACTTTCCCGCTTTCCCCCCACAACTATTAATTCACCTGTCTATCAGAAACCTAGCTATCCGTGACTTAAATATATTCAGCGAGGTAGCCTCCACCACTTCAACGGGCAGAGAATTTCAGAGATTCACCACCCTTTGAGTGAAGGAGTTCCTCCTCAACTCTGATCTAAAGTGCGCCCCCCCCCCCCCCCCTTATCTTGAGGCTGTGCCCTCTCGTCCTGCTATCCTTTCTAAGCGGGAAGGCAGTGGGAATCTGGAACTCGCTGTCTATATGGATGATAAAGTGGAAACTTCAGAACCTTTATGAAGCATTAAGATGGGCATTTCAATCAGCACACCAAACAAAGCTACAGGCCAAGTGGAGAGAAATTAGATTGTAATGAACAGTTGATTGATGGCTGGTACAGGTACAATGGGCTAAAAAGTCACTTTAAGTTCGAATATTCTACGACCCGAATAATTGACCAGGACCCACGATATCAGCAAGTTCCTGGATAATCGAGGATATGGGTGACATGGAGACAGACAGCAACCTGATGTATAACTCTGATATGTTGTAGGCAAGGTTGTGACTGGCTAATGTTAATGTGTTTTCGAATATGCACGATTTGATATTAAACAAAAAATCATGCATTGCTTCAAGCATCAGATGAGGTGACGCAGGGAAGAGGCAAAGTTCAGGGAGCTAAATAAAAAGCTGCACATGAACGGTCATGGTAACGGCAGACATATGATTTTGGATGAATTTTGTACGCCGAATTGGCACCGAGTTTGCTTCTGAATGGCACATCCTCAGCACACTTTCAGAGAGTGTTACGGCAGTTTTTTTTTCTGATTGTAAATGAATGCAATGCTTTAAGATTGGATGAAATAGAATTGAAGAGCTACCTCAAAGCTGTGCAGAGTTGACAGGATATGGATTTAAACTCAGTTCAATGTCAAAGGGGCGACGTCAGCTGTTCCATTCCGAGAGGACTGGAATCTATGAAAACAAGGATTGTGAGGATAACTCAAGACAATGAACACAATGTTCCCAAAAGCTAATCGAAAATAATTTCATATATTATTGAAACAAAATATGTGGATTCTGAAACAGGAGCAGAAAATGCTGGGAAATCTCACAAATTCCGGCAGCTTCTGTGGGGAGAGAATAGATCCAATATTCCAAACCTGGATGATCCTCCATCGGTGAACACTCAAACACTGCAGTTCAATATTGTTAACAGAAATAAGAAATGATTATAGCTACTTACGTGGCACACCAATAAGAGCGAGAAATGGATAGTAACCAGCTTGAATAACTTTAAGGATGCATTCGAGCCGCCATAACGGTGACATGTTTTCGTAAAATGTAAAAAGACAGAAAAGAGCCACGGATAGAGCTCTGTCCGTTGCTGAAACATTCCAAGATGTTGCATTCAGATTTTCATCCATTTTGTTTATCTTCCCAATCAGTTGTTCTCAGATTCTGATCCTCTGTTGAACCAATCGATCGACTGTTCTCAGATCCTCACCCTATGTTGTTATATATTAGTCTGCTGCTGTCAGATTCTGAACCATCCCTCATTCCTCGACCCTATTAATAGACGTCGCAATCTCTCCAGAGGCACAGTTGGGTCCTGGGGAGAATTACATTAGTTAGAATGACTGAACAAACTGTTATCCCCTTACTATCCAGTTTGTACCTTCGTAATCTGGAACAACAAGTGGTAGGATAACATAGGACTGCAGAGGAAAACAATATGGAAATGTTGGATGCACTGGCAAATCTGTCCAAAGTGATAGGTTATGCGAGTTGTCCAGACTATTTTGAGGAAATGAATGTTTGTCATTTTTGAATGGAGAGATTAAAGGGTATGAAACATGCTAATTCAGACAGTTGGTCGGTGCTTACTGATGTTTGAAGTTCGAGAGGAGACAATTAAAGACAGGAGGAATGTTTGATTGGAAGAAAATACCTTAATCAATGGACATTGAAACAAATATGTAAATTGAAAATTGTGTCTGGTGAACTTAGTCCAGTCATCGTTGTACAAAGAACAAAGAACAACACAGCACGGGAAATGGCCCTTCGGCCCAATGAGCCAGCGCCGCCATTTTAACATTGTGCGTTCCCACTTCCACCCATGTAGTACCATATAGCTGACGGAGATACAGCTATTAATGATATGTGCATGGTCTTTGAAAAATTGTGCTTTCAAAACAATGTGAAAGAATTTTCATTAAAACCCCAATGTATCGATTCACGGGTAGTGTCAGTGCGGATGTGATTTTGCCAATAAAACGGTAATAACAGCGGAGTGTAAAGGGTCGTTTTTCATATGCCATCAATATTGCATAAATGATGAACAGTGAGTGGGATTGATGCAGGTATTGAGGATAAAGATTAGTGAGGCATGAACGTGGCATTTGGAGCTTTGCAGTAAAAAAAACGCAGGAGGAAAAAAACGTGCTTTGGAGATAAGGGGAGAAACATGGGGAAAAAATCAGATCAATATATTACTGATTATTTGTTTGGTCTCAGTTGGAATGATGTGTCTCATTCTGGATACAATTGTTTTAAAGTCTATTTATTAGTCACAAGTATGGCTTACATTAGCACTGCAATAAAGTCATTTTCATTGGGTTCCGATGTGAGCCGTGAATACTGACTTTCACCTATGAGAGATGAGAAATGGGAGAAGAAACAATGATCCGAATTCAGCAGTTTTCATTTATTGCACAGTTGCTGGTTTCTGTCAAGACCCATATATGAGAGTCGGATCCTACCGTAAACTGCGATATTGTCGCTATCAAGTGACATTGTTAGTAGCAATTTTCGACTTTGTTGCCTCTTTCCCAATATCCAACAGTCACTGTCAACAGTCATAAAATATACAATCTCATATGAGGTGTCGCTATTTCCATCCTTCTCGGTGTATACTCAGCATTAGTCGATGTTGAGAACCGGAAAATCCATCCAGCATCCTGTCTTTGAAGCTTTGACGTGTGCAGTTCCTATCTCACTTTACAGGAGGCCACGTGTATGGGGACGTGGTCCATCCTGTGCTCATGCCGGATCCTTCAAAATGGTCCCTATTTCACAATTACCACTAAATGTTCGAGTTTTTCCTTTGTTAGAGTTTTAAATTCATGATTGAATTTCAATCAACAGAGGGCCATGGCGAGTGGAAAGAAAAAACACTCGTCCAATTTGAGTTAACTTCATATGTGCCCAATTTATAAACAGTGATTTTGGTCGTGTCGACAACAACATGAAAGGCACCGACCTGTCAAACGCAAAACTTCATTCCAAGATGTATTTATCCTGCAGTTACCCCATTTGTTGGCTCCTCTCGTGATGGTCAGCCTATAAGCATCGATGCCCATTTGAAAAACCCAGAGATATCGGAGAAATCCAATGAATTGAAATGAAGTTAAAGTAAATTTGCCCTCCTCAATAATAAAGGAAGGCACGGGATCGGGCGTATAAAAAACGGGAGTGCGCATGCACATGAACTCAATTACTGTTTAATTTGCCACCAGTCTCGGCACGGTAAACCCGAAAATCTCCCTACTACAACAGAAAATAAACCACAACAGACACTTTACAGAAAATTAGAATCCCACCATTTACCCTCGGCAGATTAAAACATTCCTGCATAAAAACCCATTGACTCTCTAAACATACAACACTGAATGTCACTACATAAAGCCCACCACATCACAGCAACCCAGACGCTCAAATCATCCTTACTGCAGCAATACGATCAGTCAAAGATCTAAACACAACAAATTCTCCCCAACCTATATTTTTGCCTCTCACTTGCTAAACAAACTACATTCTTACTCACTGACTAAGCCCGAGTCGAACAATCACCAGTTTGACCTGCTCCTGCCCCATGGGGGCTCAGACTGGTGGCAGTCAGAGACCTGTCTCCGTGATTGCTGGAGTTTGTGCGGAAGTTCATTCCTTTCCACTGCAATGACAGCCTCCTAAACTCACCCTCAACCGACTACTGTCTTTCTACAGACATTTGCGGGATGTGCCGGGAATGTCAACAAAATTGAAACTTTTCCAAACTACTGAAGAAATGTCGAGGCTCCCAATAACATTGTGCAGTTCTGAGCCTCTATGGCCGTCCTCCTCCATTGCAACACACTTTAATTTTGATTTGTAATTGTCACATGCAGTGGTATGCAGTGAATAGTGCTGTTTCTTGCACAGCATAACGTTCATGGAGAAGGGAATGATTCGGGCAGGATGCAGTGTCACATTCATAGCCAGGGTGCAGAGAAAGATCAAATTAACGCGATGTGGATTGTCAGATGGCAGCACAGGAAAAAAAAAACTTGTTCTTGAGTCGGTTGGCACTTGTCCTCATTGATCTCCGGAGCAGTGTATCTGGTGGCTGTGGTGAGTGTTGGATTTACTTTAAAAGCCTCTGACTTCGTTTCCTGTTTGTGGGGTTTTCTGGGAGTACTTTTTATTTCCGTAGCGGAAGTTAGGCGACGGGCGAGTCGGGAAGGGAGAGCGGGTGGGGGGGGGGGGGCGGGCGCGGGTATAAAAAGAAGGCAGTAATAGACAGCGGGCAGCGGAGTGAGTGGGAGCTATAGGGGCTTTGGCTCGCTGGGCTTAGGCGAGAGCAGGCTTAGGCAAGGTGAGTAGCTGGTTCCATCTTTCCTGTGTTGCATTTCGGTATATAAGTCGCAAAAACCCAGCCTGCAGGTGGTCAGGAAGGCTAATGGGATGCTGGCCATCATAGCGAGGGGGATTGAATATAAAAGTAGGGAGGTCTTCCTGCAGCTGTATAGGGCATTGGTGAGGCTGCAGCTGGAGTACTGTGTGCAGTTTTGGTCGCCGCACTTACGCAAGGAAATTTTGGCCTTGGAGGGAGTGCAGAGGAGGTTTACTAGGCTGATACCGGAGTTGAGGGGGTTGAGCTATGAGGAGAGGCTGAATAATCTAGGCTTGTACTCGTTAGAGTTTAGAAGAACGAGGGGAGATCTCATTGAGACGTATAAGATGATGAATGGGATGGATAGGATAGAGGTGGAGAGACTCTTCCCGCTCAAAAAAGACAGTAGGACTAGGGGGCACAGCCTCAAGATAAAGGGGGGGGGGCGGTTTAGAACGGAGTTGAGGGAGAACTTCTTCACTCAAAGGGTGGTGAATCTCTGGAATTCTCTGCCCGTTGTGGTGGTGGAGGCTGCCTCGCTAAATATTTTTAAGACGCGGGTTGATAGGTTTTTGATAAGCGAGGGGATTAAGGGTTATGGGGAGAGGGCGGGAAAGTGGAACTGAGCCACGGCAGATCAGCCATGATCTTATTGAATGGCGGGGCAGGCTCGAAGGTCTGGGTGGCCTACTTCTGCTCCTATTTCTTATGTTCTTATTATGTTCATATATTGAGGACTTGGTCAGGAAGAAGAGAGAGGCATATGTTAAGTCTAAACAACTGGGAACGGAGAGAGCACTGGAGGAATATAGAGACAGCAGGGGGGAGCCCAAAAAGGGAGTTAGAAGGGCGAAAAGGGGGCATGAAATTGCTTTGGCTGATCAGATTAAGGAACATCCAAAGGCATTTTACTCTTATTTTAGGAACAAAAGGGTGGTTAGAGGGAAAATCGCTCCTCTTAGGGACAAAGGAGAGGAACTGTGCATAGAGTCTGAGGGATTGTGATTGAGGGTGGTGAGGGATTGGAATGCCCTGCCTGCTGCAGTTGTAAATGCGTCTAGTTTGGGGGCGTTTAAGAGATCTCTGGATAGGTTTATGGACGAAAAGGGATTGGTATAGGCTAGTGGGTCATTGTTTTTGTAACTGGTCGGCGCAACATCGTGGGCCGAAGGGCCTGTTCTGCGCTGTAATGTTCTATGTTCTATGTTCTATGTTCTATGAATGGGGGAGATCCTGAATGAATACTTTGCGTCGGTATTCATGAAGGAGAGGGGCTTGGTGTCTTGTAGTGGCTTGGAGGGAGCTGTAGATCAGTTGAAGGAAATATACATTACGAGGGAGGAAGTGTTAGTGTTTTTAGGTAGCATAAAAACTTATGAAGCTCCGGGGGCTAATCACATTTATCCCAGGCTGCTTAGGGAGGTGAGAGATGAAATTGCTGGGCCTCTGACGCAAATCTTTGGACAGGTAAGGTCCCAGAGGACTGGAGGATAGCTAATGTGGTACCACTGTTTAAAAAGGGCAGTAGGGATAACCGGGGTAATTATAGGCCGGTGAGTTTGACATCAGTGGTAGGAAAGCTGTTGGAAATAATTCTTTGGGATAGGACGTATAAGCATTTGGAGCGTTGCGATTTGATTAGGGATACGCAGCATGGCTTTCTTCAGGGACGTCTTGCCTTACAAATCTGGTAGAATTTTTTGAGGAGGTGACAAAAACGGTCGACGAAGGACGAGCCGTGGATGTCGTCTACACGGATTTCAGTCAGGCGTTTGACAAAGTCCCTCAATGTTAGGTTGGTGGAAAAGGTTAAGGCTCATGGGAAACAGGGACAGGTATCGAGATGGATTGACAACTGGCTAGGCAACAGGAGACAGAGAGTATTAGTGGGATGGCCCTTTTGTAGCTGGAGGTCTGTTACTAGTGGTGTGCCGCAGGGCTCAGTACTGGGACCTTTGTTATTTGCAATTTACATAAATGACATGGAAGAGGGAGTAAGTGGTGTGATTAGCAAGTTTGCAGATGATACAAAGATGTCTGGACTTGCTGATAGTGAGGAGCAGTGTCAGCCAATGCAGCGGGATATCGATAGGCTAGTATATTGGGCAGAGAAATGGTAGATGGCATTTAATCCAGATAAGAGTGAGGTGATGCATTTCGGAAGAAAGAATGTAGGGGGGAGTTTCACGAATAATGGTATGCCTATTAAGAGTATAGAAAATCAGAGGGTCCTGGGGGTGTAAGTACACAAGTCCTTGAAGGTGGCAGTACAATTGGAGAAGGTGACGAAGAAGGCCTGTGGTATGCTTGCCTTTATAGGCAGGGGTATACACTATAAAAGCTGGCGTATAATATTTCAGTTGTATAGAACGTTGGTTCGCCCGCAATTGGAGTACTGTGTCAAGTTCTGGTCGCCTTACTACCGGAAGGACGTGGAGACCCGGGAGAGAGTGCAGAGGAGGTTTACCAGGATGTTGCCTGGTAAGGAAGGTCTGAGCTACGAGGAAAGTTTGGGCAAATTGGGGCTGTTCTCCTTAGAAAGGCGGAGAATGTGGGGAGATCTGATCGAGGTGTATAAGATTATGAAGGGTATAGATAAAGTGAACAGTGGTAAGCTTTTTCCTAGGTTGGATACTATAATTACGAGTGGCCACGGGCTTCGGGTGAGGAGGGGTGAGGAATAACTCGGATGTCAGAGGGAGGTTTTTCAGAGTGTGGTGGGGGCCTGGAATGTACTGCCAAGTAGGGTGGTGGAACCAGGCACGCTAGGGTTGTTTAAGGCTTACTTAGAAAGGCACATGTGTGGACTAGAGATGGAGGGATACAGGAGGCTTCTCTCAATAAAAATCAGGAGCTTTGGGACGTTCCTAGGAATCAATTGATTCCCATGGACCTTCCAACATATTTTATGGCTCACTTGCTTTATTTCTGCGCTTCTGGGGATTCCGTAAATGTCTAAGTTTTGCATGTTTATTGATGTCTTTTACTTCACAGGTGATTCAGTCCGCCTTGTTGACCAACAAGGGGCAAACACGGTGTATCGTGCGAGGGCTGCTCTTGGATGTTGCTTTGAGAGTTGCCTAGTGCTTAACGTCGTTCGCGTGTGTTTAAACTGGACCATCTGACGGGCAACAAGACAGCCCAATGACGATCACTGTTTGCTGTGCAGATACATGGATTTGGGGCGGAGTCTGCGGGAGTTTGCACATTCTCCCCGTGATTGCGTGGGTTTTCTCCGGGTGTTCTGGTTTCTTCCCGCATCCCAAAAACGTGCTCTTCGGCTGATTGGTGTAAAAATTGTCTCTGAATTAGTCTTCCCTCAATCTTCTGCAATCGGTGTAGACAAAGGTCACGGAGGGCACTCAATGTTAAAATGGCGGTGTGGTCTCGTTGGGCCGAAGGGCCTGTTTCCCCTGCTGTGTTGTTCTTTGTTCTTTGTTCTTTTTAAGTTTGTGCTATACATGACGCTGAGAGATGGTTATATGTGAAGCCTCTTTCTAAGGTTGTTCTATACACAACCTGCTGTTATTCAAAAGGTAAATTATAACAACAGCCTGAATTTCACCAGTCTCTATCAATCCTGACACTTGAAATCCTCATCTGAAACTGAGAACCATAATAACACAGGGACCACTCCCATATCTAATCACGTTTAAAAGATTGTGGTCAGGATCTCCGTTAGATTTACGTTTCCATCCTTGCCTGACCGTCACCATCACACGCACACTGGGTAAATCGGCTACTTTCTGATATAAAATGTTGTGGATTCGACGGGGTTAACTGAAACTGTTTGTGCAGTGATTGTGGTTCGTGTTAGTCTCCTTGGATCCGGGCAGTGTCTCTTGAGGTTTTCGCTCTTCTATTAATAAGAGATCCTGTTCAGTGCTTTATCCCATAGAATCAGCGGTGGTGCCAACTCCGACACTTACATAGATCAGCAGCTGCAGAGACAGGGATCAGAATCTGAGAACAGGAGACTGCAGCGTCCCAGCAATGGATCAGACGCTGGGATCAATACATCGGAACATTCCTCCGCCACCACCACCGCCGCCGCCACCACCACCACCTCAGTTTTCGGATTTTAGTCAGAGTGGTAATTTTGCCGAGAGTCTTTTCTTCCTGTCAGGTGACGGAGTTGATAGGCTACGATTATACTCGCGAATTTATTACGTCCTCTTGTTTATTCAAGGATTTTACTATCCCATCCTGGCAATTGTTGGTGTTCCTGGTAAGTCTTCTTGTGCAGCCATTAATTCTTTCAACCATTTTTAACTTTATTCCTGGTCTCGTCATTTAGTCTGGACTCCGACAGTTGTGATCCTAACTGTCGTATCTTTATTTTAATCAATGAACCCGACACAACAATGAAAACTGTCTCAGTATTTCTGATAGGTCAGATTATCTGCATTGGACTCATTGTGGTATCTGGTAAGTCTCTGTATCAGAGGTTGTATTTTAAATGCATGCATAATTATATTACTTTCTTCATTATTCGTGTTAGGATCACATTCCTCAGATCCACTCACAACCTCTGTACCCGATCCAAGGAAAATATGACTGCACTTGAAACTGGTTCTGACTGATCACATTCTCTTTTACTGCTTTGAATTTGATTTGATCACTGTCCTCACATCTATTCCATTAGTTATCCTGCCCATTGTCGCCTCTGCAATATCATTCTCTGGCTAACCCCAGACATCATTGTGAGTTCCAGGAAAAAAAAGTATTCGAATTTTCTATTGACCAAACTTCCACTTACAAAGCTACCGAGTCAAAGTTCATCCCAGTCTATGCTGTCCATGTCCCAACTCTTACCAAACCCCATTTACCCATCATCTCTGTGCTCATTGACATATGTTAGCAGCTGAGCCGTTAAAAAAAACTTAATTTTCTCATTCATATGATTAAATATCTCGATGATTTGTCCATCTGATTTTCGCAATCTCAAACAATTTCCCAAATTGTCTATTAGTTCACATTTATACAGAACCTGAAAACATCCAACCCACCAATTTTCCACCCTCATTATCACATTACGTCTGCCGTCCTACTTATACCCATGCCATGGAAATCTAGAACCATTATTGGTACAGCCACACTGCTGGTTAGTTCCAGTTTGTCCTCCACATATCCCCGCGTTAAGCAGTTATCGTGTCCGGGCTTGGGACGGGAGTGTGAGACAGGTTTTGACTGTGGCATTAGCAAGCTGGTTCGATCAATCTAACATTACATGATTTTTAATATTCCAATTCCTCTGAATGAATGTCTCTTCCAATGTGTCACATTCCCTTTTCTGAGATCTCTACAATGTGTTCAATTTATTGACTTGTTTGATTCCCCAGTGATAGTGAGATCATGTCTCCCTGCATTGCGGGGTTTGATTTTGCACTCTGTTGAATGGTCGGTGACATTATGACAGTTCTGAAAGCACGGAATTCTATCGGTCCTGTTCCTGATGTCCCCTGCGGAGCTCCTTGTTGATGTGGAGATGCTGGCGTTGGACTGCGGTAAACAAAGTACCATGTCTGACAACACCAGGTTTAAGTGAAAACAATTTATTTGTTAGTAAACTCACAAGCTTTTGGGTTTTGCCCCCTTCGTCAGGTGAATGCAGAGTTCTGGCCTCAGTACTTTTGATAGGTCAGATTATCTGCATTGGTCTCATTGTGCTATCTGGAAGTCTCTGTAAATTAGGATATATTTTAAATGCATACATAACTATATTACTTTCTTCATTATTCGTGTTCGGATGACATAACTCAGTTCCACTCACAACCTCTGCACCCAATCCAAAGCCAGAACTCTCCATTCACCTGACGAAGGGGCAAACCTTGAAAGCTTGCGAGTTTAATATCCAGTAAATCGGTTGAATTTAAACATGGTGTTGTTAGATTTCTTACTGAGCAGCTTGTTGTACAGGGGGATTCACCAGGCCTGACATATTCTGTTTATCTTGGGTTGTGTCTTTTCACTGAAAGCCTGTGTGAGTCATTCTCAGCTCAAAGAGGGTTCAACAACACGTAGAACCCGTTGTAGTGATATGTAAACTAGTCCAGGCATCAGACTTGCAGGTGAGGATCTTTCATTGCTCCAGTGATTCGGAATTTAGTGGAACTGTAGTGGAAGAATTGCTGCATACATTCAGGAACAACATAGGATTGCAGTTTCAACTCAGGGTGAAGCATGTGGACTGTATTTAAAGTGTGTTTGAGTCTGTGACATGATCACCAAATTGGGGCGACATGGTAGCACAGTCCCAGTAGCAGTAGCAGTAGCTACTGCTTCACAGTTCCAAGGGTCTGGGCTCGATTTCCGGCTTGGGTCACTGTCTGTGCGGAGTTTGCACATTCTCCTCGTGTCTGTGAGGCTTTCGTCCAGGTGCTCCAAAGATGTCCACGTCAGATGGATTGGCCGTGCTAAAATTACTCCATAGTGCCCTGAGATGCATAGGTTAGATGGACTACCGGGTAAATATGTTGGGATAAGGGAGTAGGGCCTCGGTAGAATTGGGGAAGGTGCAGACTCAATGGACCAATGGCCTCTTTCTGCATGGTAGGATTTCTATGATACTTCTATGACATTGACCAGAGTCTGCAGCCAAAACTCTGGAAAGATTTTGGATGATGGGGGCTCAGTCATACCCTTCCTGAGGTTCCCAAGGACTGTGGAATTATCCCTAACCTTTTTATTTGATTCTTTCATGGGGTGTAGGCATCATTGGCTCGGCAGTCATTACGAGCCTGTCCCTACTTGCCTTGCTAGACTAATCAGGGGACATGTAATGATCAACTGCATCTGCTGCTGTGGCATTCGACACAGTCCCAAGAGCTTTGGTCTGGGTCGCTGGATAATTAATCCAATGACAATCCCACTGCACCACATTTGCATTTGGTGTTTCTGTCATTCATTGCCCTCTTCCATCCCCTGGTCTGGTAATTTGGAGAAAGAGGATATTTCTCAGGAGTCACAAGTTTGAATCTTACCATAGCAGCTGGGTTTTTTTTTTGATTTTATAAGAAACACTGCTTTCAATTAACAGTCTAATAAAAATCACAGGAACTCGGAGCAGGAGTAGATCATTCAGCCGCGCAAATTTGCTCTCCCATTTAATACATTTATGCCTGATCACGTCACGGCCTCAATTCCACTTTCTGTGCAATTACCATAATTGTTCTCACCAGTTTTAAATTTGCTACCCCTTGTACTCAAAATATGCCTCCTCGTGATTGAGCCGAATCCAAGGGGAACAACTGTTTATTTGTCACTCCGTCCAAACCACTCATAAGTTATAAAACTCATTCAGGTCTCCTCTCAGTCTTTTCTGTTTAAGATAAAGCAACCCACGCCTATCTAGTCTCTCCTTATAGCTCAAATGCTTCAACCCAGGAAACATCCACGTGAAACTTCCCTGAACCGCCAAGAGTGCAATCACATCCTTCCGATAATGGGGTGACCGGAACTGTGCACAGTATTCCAGCTGTGGCCTTCCTTGTGCTCTTAGCAATACATCTTTGTTCTTATACTCGAGGTCACGACTGATGAGAACTGGTGCCCCAATGCCTTCTTAACTATCCTGTTCACCTGCTTTGCAGCCTTCGAGGATCCTTGAATAAGTAGTCCCAAATCCACCTCTCAACATCTTCTACACCTCTATCTGGTCACCCCTCATCCTTCGTCTCTCCAAGGAAAAAAGGCCGAACATCCTCCAGCTATCCTCATGAGGCATGCTGCCTAATCCAGGCAACATCCTTGTAAATCCCCTCTGCACCCTTTCTATGGCGTCCACATCCTTCATGTAATGAAGCGATCAGAACTGAGCGCAGTACTGGGGTCTGACCAGGGTCCTATATAGCTGCAACATTATCTCTCAACTCCTCAACTCAATTCCTTGATCGATGAAGGCCAGTACACCGTACGCCTTCATAGCCACAGCTTCAACCCGCGCAGCTGTTTTGGGCGTCCTGTGAACTCAGACTCCAAGATCCTTCTGATCTTCCACACTGCCAAGAGTCCTACCATTAATATTATATTCCGCCATCCGATTTGACCTGCCAAAATGAACACTTCATACTTATCTGGGTTGAAGTCTATCTGCCACTTCTCCACCTAGTCTTGCATCCTATCAATGTCTCGCTGCAACTTGTGACATCTCTCCACACTTTCCACAACACCTCGAACTCATGTGTCCTCAGCAAACTTACCAAACGATCCCTCCACTTCCTCATTCAGGCCATTTATGAAAATCACATGGCGTCCAATAGGCGTAGACAAAGGTCATAGGTAGAAGAGGACACTCACAATGTTAAAGTGGTGGCGCAGGCTTGTTGGGCCGTAAGGTCTGTTTCCTGTTCTGTGTTGTTATTTCTCCACAAACAGTTAGGATCCCAGGACAGATCCCATGTCACTCGATTGGTGACGGACCTCCATACAGAATATACCCCATCTATAAACACCCTTTGCCTTTTGTGGGCAAACCAGTACTGGATCCACAAAGCAATGTCCCCTTGGATCCCATGCCCCCCGCATTTTATCAATAAGCCTTGCATGGGACTCCTTATCAAATGCACCTGATCAAAAGCCTTGCTGAATTCCATATTTACGACATCTCATGCCCTTCCTTCATCAATGTGTTTAGTCGAATCTTCAAGTAATTCAATCAGGCTCGAAAGGCATGTTGTCCTTTTGACAAAACCATGCTGGTTACTCTTAATCATATTGTGCGTGTGTGTGTGTGTGTGTGTGTGTATGTGACAGAGAGAGAGAGAAGGAGTTTGTGTTTCTTGTATGTTTTATAAGTGGGGTGCGTTCCTTTAACTCGAAGGGAGTTTGTATGGGTGGGTTTGGGTTCCTCTGTCAACTGGCTTGTATGTGTGGGTATGTGTTATTCTCTCCATAGTGGACGTTTCCTCTAGATCGTAGGAGGCTGAGTGTTGACCTTATGGAGGTCTATAAAATAATTAAAAGCATCGACAAGGTTGATCATCAATACATTTCCCCAAAGGTATGGAGTCTAAAACTAGAGGGCAGAGGATTAAGGTCAGAGGGGAGAGATACAAAAGCGTCCAGAGGGTACTTTTTTCACACAGAGGGTGGTAAATGTCTGGAACAAGCTGTCAAATGTAATAGTAGAGGCGGGAGCAATCTGATCATTAATAAAAACATTTAGATAGCTCCATGGGTATGATGGGTATAGAGGGATATGGGCAAATGTGGGCAATTGGGATGAGCTCAGGAGTTTAAAAAAGGGTGGCTTGGACAAGTTGGCCTGAAGGCCCTGCTCCAAAGCTGTAAAACTCAATGACTTTTCCACTCTGTATGTAAGGTGAACAGTTCAAAGTTTTTTTTACCGTGCAGACATAACAATCACAAGGGGACAAAACTTCCTGGCAAGGTGGGAAAGGTTCAGTAGAGATATGTGGGTGGAAGCGCTTTATACAGAGGGCTCTGGGGAATGGAATGCACTGCCAAGTCAGTTGGTTAAGGCAAACACGTTAGCGACATTTAAGACTGGTCTGGATAGACACATGGACTGGTGGAGTATAGAGGAGTACATGCTGATCACCTAAATATGTTAAAATCATCACAACAGGCTTGGTGGACCAAGGAGCTTCTTCCTGTGCTGTGTTGATCTTGCTGATTTGCTGAATGATTTCATTCTTTATTTCTCTTTCTCACAGTAAATATAATCACAATTGTGACCCTTCACAGCAGAAACTGTGGCCTTTCCAAATGTATCACTCGCTACCTGGTTGCCATGTCAACGGCGGATCTGCTGGTCATTATCTTCGACCTGATACTGAGACACATTCCAATTGTTTTTGGGGAAAAGTTTCTATTCCTGTTCTCCACCCGCGTGTGTAATATCCACGCTGTCCTGCTTTATGCAGCCACCGACTGTTCTGTCTGGTTCACTGTCACTTTCACCTTTGATCGATTTGTGGCCATTTGCTGCCCCAAGATGAAAAGTAAATATTGCAGAGAGGAAATGGCAGCTGTGATTCTGGGAACAGTGAGTGTCCTGAGCTGCTTAAAGAACATTTTCTGGTATTTTATGTTAACCAGCAAATACTTGCTGTTGAACGAAATCTCATTTTGTGCAATGTCAAGCAACGTTGTGGAATCTCAGACCTGGGTAGCGATCGAGTTCCTCCACAACATTCTCAACCCATGTGTTCCGTTTGTCCTGATTCTGCTGCTCAATGTTTTCACTGTCAGACACATTTTAGTGAGCAGCAGAGCTCGCAGGAGACTCAGAGCTCACAGCAGTGGGGAAAATCCCAGGGACCCTGAGATGGAGAGTCGAAGGAAATCCATCATTTTACTGTTTGTTTTATCAGCCAATTTCATCCTATTATGGTCAATGTCCATGGTATATTCTACATCAAACCGGCTTTCCTGGTTGGGGTATCGTACTCTATACTTACCTGATTCATTCATGGAATTCGGCTTCATGCTGCAGATCCTAAGTTGCTGTACAAACACTGCACTTTACGCTGTGACACAGACTCAGTTCAGACAGCAGATGAAAAATGTGCTGAAATTTCCCATCACTACAATACTTCAATTTATTAAAAGCTAAGAGTAAAACGGACACAGTCTCTCGCTCTTCCTATTGGACATTCAAACTGTAAGGCACCTATCTCCCTCATATTGACTGGACAGATGAAACTTCAGTGAGCAGCTCTGCTCTGAAACTGGTCGCTCCACCTATCCATTATTCATTATCGTGTTTCTGACTGTTACTGGACAGAAATAGGCCACCCCACCATTTCCCTCTTCCATTGATCGACCTAATTGCCCATCGTTACAATCCCTCAAGAGCTACCCAGTGTATCAACCCTCTCTTGCCCAATCAGCCTGTCCACCATCTTCATCCCTCATGCAGATTGGATACTGAATATCTGAACAAGAATAGCAGATCAGAGCGTGGGTGTGTCCTCCAAAGTGTGGCCACGGGGCACACACAGACAAATGCAGAACAGTAGCTCCAGCTGCATGCTGCAAGGCCAAGTGAATGAGCGAGTGAGCCTGAGCGAGTGAGCAGAAGACTGACTGACCAAAGGATGCAAGGCCGACTGTGCAAGCAAGAGAGTTTGATTGACCAAACAAGCAAGCGGGACCAATTGGCTAACCGACTGAGTCAGTCCAACTGACAAAGCAAAGCTGACTGACAAACAGAGTGAAGAAGGCCAACCGAAAAAATAGTGAGTGATGGAGGTCAACTGACCAATGGGCTGAGCGAGGCTGACTGAAAAAAAAAACACATCAAGGCAGAGCAAGCCAGCAAGACCGACTGACAAGTGGACCAATTGATTGAGGCTGACTGACCGACGGACTGAGCAACTGAGGCTGACTTACCAATGGACCAAGTGACTGAGGCTCACAGAGCGACCAACTCAACGAGGCGCATAAACTAACGGATAGACTGACCCACCGAGAGAGCAAAGCAGACTGACAGACTGAGCGGGCTAGGCCAACCGACCAACTCACAAAGGCGGGTAGAACCATTGAGCGGGACTGATGGTATTAACAACAGAGCAAATGTGGCTGACTCGATCACGGAGAGAGTAAGGCCAACTGAGCAACTGAGGCGCACCGAACAGGCGAGTGAGTGAGCCCAAGTATCTAACAGACCAAACATGTGAGGCTGGCTCTCTGAGAGACTCTGATTGGGCGACACACCGAGAGGCAGACACCAGACTGATCGATTGAGCGAGGCCAACTGAATGTGCGTGAACAAGTGATGTCAACTGACCGACTGTGCAAGAGAGGATAACTGACCGACAGTGCAAGAGAGGATAACTGACCGACAGTGCAAGAGAGGATAACTGACCGACAGTGCAAGCGAGGGTAACTGACCGACAGTGCAAGAGAGGATAACTGACCGACAGTGCAAGCGAGGGTAACTGACCGACAGTGCAAGCGAGGGGAACTGACCGACAGTGCAAGCGAGGGTAACTGACCGACAGTGCAAGCGAGGGTAACTGACCGACAGTGCAAGCGAGGCTAACTGACCGACAGTGCAAGCGAGGGTAACTGACCGACAGTGCAAGCGAGGGTAACTGACCGACAGTGCAAGCGAGGCTAACTGACCGACAGTGCAAGCGAGGGTAACTGACCGACAGTGCAAGCGAGGCTAACTGACCGACAGTGCAAGCGAGGGTAACTGACCAACAGTGCAAGCGAGGGTAACTGACCGACAGTGCAAGCGAGGCTAACTGACCGACAGTGCAAGCGAGGGTAACTGACTGACAGTGCAAGCGAGGCTAACAGACTGACAGTGCAAGCGAGGCTAACTGACAGACAGTGCAAGCGAGGCTAACTGACCGACAGTGCAAGCGAGGATAACTGTCCGACAGTGCAAGCGAGGATAACTGACCGACAGTGCAAGCGAGGCTAACTGTCCGACAGTGTAAGCGAGGCTAACTGACCGACAGTGTAAGCGAGGGTAACTGACCGACAGTGCAAGCGAGGGTAACTGACCGACAGTGCAAGCGAGGGTAACTGACCGACAGTGTAAGCGAGGGTAACTGACCGACAGTGCAAGCGAGGGTAACTGACCGACAGTGCAAGCGAGGCTAACTGACCGACAGTGCAAGCGAGGCTAACTGACCGACAGTGCAAGCGAGGGTAACTGACCGACAGTGCAAGCGAGGGTAACTGACCGACAGTGCAAGCGAGGGGAACTGACTAGTTGAGTGAGCGAGGTTGACCAACTCATCGAGCGAGGGTGGTGAGACCAACTGAACGACCAACTGAGAAAAGCCAACTGATTGACCACAAGGCGAGGCTGACGGACCGGGCAAGCAAGGCCAACTTACTGACTGAGTGAGCAATACTACTGTCCGAGCAGGAGATGGTAAATCACTGAGTTCGCAAGGCTGACTGTTTTCACAAGCGAGGCTGACTGACTGACAGAACGAGATTCACTGACCGAAAGGGCAATGTTCACTTATAGTTTCAGCGGGCGAGGCCGAGTGACTAATCAAGTAAATCAGAATAACTGTGTGAGGCCAAATGACAGAGTGAGTGAGGGCGACTCACTGATGTAGCAAGCGATTTCGACTGACCGACTGAATGGAAAAGGTGAACTGAACGAGAAGCGACTCCGAATGATGAACCGAGTGTGTGAAACTGACTAAATGACTCAGCGAGTAATGCAGATGGAATCAGGAGCGAGGCCGACTGATGGACTGAACGATTGCCCGAGCGAGCCAAAGATGACCAACCTACTGACTGAGGCCGAGTGACGGAATGATAGAGCGAGGCTGATAATCAGAGCAAGCAACCCAGGCCGACTGCCTGATGAAGCAAGTGAGGTCTATTATTCGGTCAACTGAGTCAGGCAGACAGATGGAGGAGGGAGGCAGACTGCCCAAACCAGCAAGGCTGACTGACTGAGCGAGTGGGGTCAATTGACTGACTGAGAAAGCCAGGCCAAAGGGATAAATGAGTCAGTCCGAATGACCAATTGAGGGTGAATTGTAGTCTGCAGTTCTTTGAGAACAACTGAAAACAACGGAATGTGTATCCAGCATGCATTATTCTAAGACGATGTCAAATCAAATATTAACATTGAACCCCAGGCAAAAATATCAAGGCCAATAAAGCAAATAAGCCCGAGGATATACTCAAGTGTCTCATTAAACACCATAAGAATTAATTCAACTTTTGTGCTTAGAAAGGCCAACAGATCCTGTTAATTATCACTTTACACTGCTGCATGGTATTTTGTATCTGGACTGGATCACAAGTTTCTTCACTTGTATTATTGTCTGTCAATCTGGTTTTCAACACATTGCAAAAGGAAAAACAAATGACGCAGTGGTACCGTATCCAGTTGAAAGTGATATGTAATCCAATGCAATCAGCATCTGTACCACTTACATTCTGGATCTGAAAAGCTGGTCAACTGTCCCAGACAAAATAGATTTTGTCTCACATAATTTCCTGTTCCCTGATATCTCACACATTGTCTCTCCTAAAGGAGTGGAGATTTGGGAACCAGAGTAACACCGATTGTCCAATAAGGTGGTGCTGGTTCTTCATTTTGAACCGTTGCAGTCAGTCTGCAGACTGTTCTCCCAAATTGCTACGATATGGATGATTTTCAATGTTCTGGTTTTGACAGATCAGCAGAGGATCAGAATGAATCAGATATTCCTAAAGCTCTGTTACTGGAAATGTTGAAAAATGTGTCATTCTGGAAGATAAGTGAAATGTCAATAAATATTACTGCATTTGGAAATATATATGTCGCTCAGCAATGAGTTTTAATTAGATTTTGATCACATCTGATGGTTTCTTGTGTTGGCTGGACTACACTGTCTATCGCTAACTGCCATTGATAATCTGTTATGAACTGCTTCCTTGAACTGTTGCAGTCCAAATGATGCAGGTCCTGCTGTGGGACGGGGGGCGGCGGAGGGGAGGAGGGCGTGTGGAGGTTGGGGGGGGGGGGGGGGTGGTGGGGCGTGATTTCCATGATTTTGCCAGAACAGCAGGAACAAAGAGGCATTTTTTTTTCCACGTCAGGATGGTGAGTGGCTGGGAGAGATAATGATTTGTGGTGATCTCCCGATATCTCTACAAATTTGTCCATCTAGCTGGTAGATTTCTCGGTTTGGACTGTGCTGTGGAAGTGACCATGTTGCTTTGCTGCAGTGCATCTTTTAATCGCTGCACACTGCAGGCAATGGGACGGGATGGGTGGAGAATCTATTTGATCGACGGCTCGTCACTCAAGCTGGCCAATTTTTCATGGATGATGCCAAGCTTTCTGAGTGCTGTGCAAATTAGGATACGTTAGGTAGAGGGCTGTGGATGTTTGGTTGTAGGCGAGTTTTTCGGCGTTTGCTTGTTTAGATCCGAATAATATCAGGAAGAATAGGGTTTCTGGATGGATTACTTGATGTTAATTGTTGACAGGCATGATCCAGGAGGAGATAGTTTCTGACACCACACAGTTAATGTTTTGTTCCCAACAGCTCGAGGTCGTCACTAGACAAACAAATCTGCAACTCACTTTTCAACTGCCTTATTGAAAATAAGTTGTGGACCTCACAGAGAGGAATACAGCACGTCAACAGGCAGAAAACAGCGCGAGTGAGGTTGGTCTACATTTAAACATTCATTTCTTTATCTCCCCTTGGAAAACAGCGTTTAAGTTGTTCAGTTTTACCAACACTTCCGGTATTTATGTACTTTTAAAATGACGGTCTCAGCTGATGAATATTTCTGTTTTAATGACGGTAACAGCCGAAGGACGGTTCGAATTGCCGGACGATAGTGTAGGGGTTTACTTGGAGTAAATGAAAACTAATGGATTACTGGATATAAAGTTTGAGGAACTAAAATGAAAAGGAAACTTGGAAATCTGACTACCATCTTCACATGTCCCTGCGCACTCAGTGGTCCCGAATGCTCGCGGTAGTGCTGGGATACAACATCCTGTTGTATTTAGATGCTGGGGAAATGCTGTGGACCCTCTCCCTCACTTCAGTGACAATCTAGATTACAGTAAATGAAGAGATCGGAACCAAACCATGTATTTATCTGTTCTAATCTTTGTTTAATGGCATAAGAAGGAAAGTTTTTTTACAAAATAATTTTTAAATGCACTTGGCAAATATTGCATCAAATTTTGAATCATAATAGTGGCTCCGTTCCACAATGCAATGCGATGTAACAGCTTTAATATGGACAGTGCAATGCTCGAAATACTTTCTAAATTGTCTTGCATTGTTCATTGAACGGAACGTTTCTTTTTTCATGCAAAAGGAAAAGAAAAATCATAATTCATCAAGCACAACATGAAGTAATTAATTTTAAACAGCAACATTTATATCTTGAGTTACAGCATATTCAACATGGCGATATTTGTGGAAAAGTGAAAGGGCGTCCCCTTTAATTTAAGTCATATCTCTGAGGACGTCACATCCTGAATTTGTTGATGACGATGATCTGAAACGGTAAAAGAAAAATGAGTGAGAATTACAAACATTTCCACAATCAGGTCACCACTTCACAAGTACTTGTATTATATTCCAGATCAACTGTCAGTTTCTTTCTATCAAATACACACTGCACATTCTATTCGATGCTGACAATGTAATGTACCACAGAAAATACTGCAGGAAATCACAAAGCAGAAACCATGTGGGACAGGTCACATCCCTACACTGCAGCACTCCCATTGGAAAATCTCATAAAATACGGTTTAACACTGTAATGTATGCTTCGGAGATGAATGGTCGCTGCCCAATGGCGGTTAAGAGCCCGTGCTTATGCCACAGACAGTATTATTTTACTTATATGTTGTGAAAGGAACGCATAAAGCGGGATCAATGTGGATCTACTGAGTACTGTGGGGGTAAAGAAACTTTTCGTGAAATTTGGGCTAAAAATATCTGCTTTGTTTAATACAATTCGCGGCAGGAACTAAAACCAAATGCCAAATTATTATTTGATTGGCTGGAACTCACTTCAAACCAGAGCGGTTATATTCCACTCAAGAGGGCGGGAGGCTGCAGTAATATTCGGAAGTGATAATCAACTCAGAATGTTCCTTCAGCATTGGGATTCCATGAAGGACATCAGAAAGTGAACGGGATTTCCTGGTAATATCCATGAAATCCTAACTTTCAACCTAAAGTCAAGTGTGTTCCTTAAATTAGTGATCAACTAAACATTGCACTTTTGATGGGGTGAATTTTAATGGTAGGTTGAAAACAAGTTTTCACAGCGCCTCAGCTGGAGCTAGTTCATTAGAAAGCAGGATTTATGCAGCTTCAGAAGCTATGGGTCAAAAACAGAAAGCTCCTTCACTGTGACCTTGTCTGGAACTTCCTGAAACATGGAGTCACAAGGACTGAGCTTGATGGAATGATGTCATTTAATTTAAAGGTACATTTCAATCCAAATGTCTAATGTAAAGGGTAATTTAAATCTAAGTGATGATTACAGGCATGAGGGGATAATTTTAGGAGGAAAGTCTAAATAGTTTGGCGCTACGTGCATTTGGTATTCAGAAGAATGAGAGGTGATCTCATTGAAACATCGGATTGTAATGGGGATTGACAGGGTAAACGCTGAGAGGATGCCGTCCCCATTAAAGATTCTAGCGTCAGACTGAGGAGTCTCAGTATTAAGGGGCACCAACATAAGACTGAAATTTACAGGATTTTCTCCTCTGAGTGGGTGGTGAATCTTGGCACAGAGAGCTGTGGAGACAGAGTCCCTGTGCACAGTTAAGGCTGAGATAGGCAGATTGTTGATGAAGAAATGAATCAAGGGTGACGGGGAAGGGGGAAGAGAGTCAATGTGATGAATGTCTGATCAGTCATGATCCGGTGAAGGGCGAACCAGGCTCGAGGGGCTGAACGGCCTTCCCCTGTCGCAGTTCCTTGTCAAATTATTTTGTACTGATCCCAATCGAATTTCTACAAAACAGAACATTTAATGATTTATCTCATCCAGAGTGCCGAGGTCACTGCTGGAACTTGTCTAAGTGAAGATACCGTCAGGGCTCCGATTCAGCAGCAAGTGCCCACTCTGGGAGTCAATGGTTCCAGTCTCAGCGTCGTCATAGTCTGTCAAAGCAGGAGCTGAGAGGTAATCGCGTTTGATTATAGCAATATATAGCTGAGAGATAATAGCAATTAATTAGTAATAAAGGACAGTTAGAATCATACCCTTAAATGTCTATTATCTCAACAATTATGGGTCAGAAAGAACTGTATCTCTCATGGCGTGGAAATCACTGAGTTTGGGCGCATAGAGTTATTAGGCTAAATTTTGTCGTAGTATATTCAAAATTTCGTTCAATATAATCACCTTGCTAATGATTCACCAATCCCCTAAACCCACACTCATTTCACAGCCCAAAATACTTCTGGGAAATGCATGGAAGTTTAAAAAGAAAAACGTTAAAATGTTTTTTTTCGAAAGGAAGCAAACGTCATTTAAATTTCTGGGAACTACCATAAGACTTTGTTTCAGGCTTTGAGATTCTGTAACTGAAATTATGCTGAAATATCTGAGCTACCTGGCACTGTCATTTCATGGTGTGCACGTCATTGTGTACACATTTGGAGATTTCAGAAGCTATTTTACATATTACAGAGTGAGAAGACTCGGAAGGAAATGGTAGATTGTGAACTTCGACCTACCCTGAAGAGAGGAGGAATCCTCTTCAGAACACTCTGATCCAGGATCCGTGTCTCCCAAACTGTGACTGGTGTAATATTCAATCTGATTGAAGGAGTCAATGCTTGAAGAAACTGGTAAGCACAAAATAATTGGCTATTAGGCAAATTGTTTGCGGTTGATTCATTACGTTTTTGTGATGATAAAGAACGATTCAGTAAGTCGAAGTCGATATCGCAACAATGTTAACGCCACTGTGACAATGTCCTGACGTTTGATCGTGGCACCAGTTTGGGAGAACAGTGAGCAGCCTGACTGCAGTGGTTTAAGGGGAAGAGCCAGCGTCACATTACTGGGGCAACTATGGATGGATTAATGATGTCACTCTGGTTCTGAACAGTCCAATGTGTGAGATATCAGTGAACAGAAAATAATGTAAAGAACAAATCTGTTCCGGCTGGATCAGAGGACAGGGTTTTCTGATACAGAATCCCTTCCCACTGCCATATTGTTTCCCTGTCTTTTATCTCCAGAGATGAAAATCCATCAGGAGTGAAAATAAGTCATGGAGGTCGCAGGCAAGACACAAAAAAGAGCAGAAATAGTCTAAATTGGAACATTATTTTCATTCTGTTCAGTCATTCCAGATAAATCTCAGTGCTCGATACTGCTAACATTCTTGAAAATTATTTTCAAACCTCCCCTGTTTCCTGTAGCCTTTCAACAACATCATGCTCAGACACATGCAATCCACTCCACTGTCTGGTTGATTTTTACCTTCGCTTTTTGCGACATACTGGTTGTATATATAAACGCCACATACTTTGTGGATGCTGGGAATCGGAAAGAAAAACCGCAAAAAGTAGACAAAGTCAGCAGGCCTGGCATGAAGAAAAGTCATAAAAAACGCACTGTTGAACTTGTTTCTCTCTGCACCCCTTCGAAGATGAACAACATTTCCTTCTCGTTTGTTTACTTTAAAATGAACCTTGTGTTTGTTTTGGCTTCATTGAAGTTTCTTAGATACATTTTGCATCGAGTCATTTTTGGACCATTGAATTTTAGTACATTTTATGAGCTATTTTGTTGATATTGCACTCCACGGCAAGAGGTAGAATTGCATTTCTTTCTCACTGTTTTTTAATTTATCTCTTGCTTTTGTTGACGTTCTTTTTTCAATCGTATGTCTTTTATAGCAAGTGTGTTCACGTTTTCTCATAGTTTGCTTCAGTATTTGTCAGACTAGCAAAATTTACTGCCACTGTTAAAATGTGTTTGCAAACCTTGTTATTGCAATAAATCATAAACATGTGATCCCAGTACCCATTTGTGTAGAGCACCAGTTCTAATCTTCTTCCGACTATAGAAACACTTACCCCATAAATTAATAGATTATTGCAGCCAACTGGTTCTAATTTTAAGATCACCCCATGATTCTGTACACAGGGAGCAAACACTTGCATATAATGTAATTTACTGCCGAACTGATGAATCCTCCTTAGCGATGCAGTTTTGAAGTGCATTCACTATTGCAACGTATAAACGCAGAAAACGTTTTGGGTCTTGCACTATTCCAATGCAAATGACAAGAAAGAAAGAAACAAACAAAAACGCAGGAACTTAACTTTGCCAATTTTCTCAAGGGGTAAGTATTTTTCAGGTCTACCTTCAATAGAATATTGGCCATGGATGATAGTTCCAATGAAATGTCATATCACCAATAGTACAACACCTTCTCAGCACTACAAATCGTGTCAGACTTGATTTCCTGGACCGAATTCTGGAATGGAACTTGGACCTGGAAACATCTGAGTCAGAGGCATGATTGCCATGGACTAAAATGGAGCTGACAGTTATATTCTGTTCCCATCCGTTTGTGTATGAGTTTGTTGTTTCACACACAAATTTTGGACAACTGGAAGAATGCATTTATGGTGTTAATCATAATTTGCCAGTTGTCATTTGTACGAATTTCATGCTGTTATTATCTGACAAAGGTCATGAAATGTGTACTGATTGTTCTTTATAATTTTTGACATGCAGATATATTTTTCTCACTCTGTCGGAATTGGATTAATGTTCCTGCTAATAATGCGCAGCAGATTGATGTATATTTCCATAACCACGTTCCTTTTTCCTTTCCAATCATGGTGTCAATGTTTGTTCTCCATCAGTAGTGTAGAATTACACTCCTTAAAAATGATTCGGTGTCAAATTGGAATGGTCCCTCTGCTAGAATTTTCCTTTCTTTGAAAATGCATGGATGAAAAAAAAATGGTCCTAACGCGTTTGGTGCAAATGGCTTTTTTTTTTCGTAAATCTACCATCGCGATTCAAATCTTCTGCAGTCACATGTTTAAGTGTTATAATGATACAAACTGCAGAAAAATAACAGTCTTTAATATTTCTGCCATTGCAGTATTTTGCTATTAAAACACTTCTGTACGAAAACACGTCAAGTTATTCTGAATTGCCAAACTTATTTCTGCATTCATTGGATATCGTGTTAATTTATTTAACAACCAATGATTCACTGTTTTAATGAACTTTGCCATCTTAACTAATCGTGTTCTCTCTCCTTCCTTGTTCGTCGCCACCCTTACCCTGGTTTGCTTCCCGCAAAATGCAACACCCCCCCCCCCCCCCCACTCCCCCCCCCGCGCCCCTCCCCCCCCCCCCCCGCCACCTCCCCGCCCACTCGCGCTGTCCTCTTTGTCGTGGTTGTGAAATGTCTCCCATTCTTTTTTTTTTCTTGTTTTTCAATGAAAATATATGTTTTCCTCACTTTGGCTGAAAAACTTTCAAGTTAAGCAAAAAAAAACCTTAATGTACTCCAGACATTTCCCCAGACAACAGTGATCCTGTAAATCGGTATCAGCAGTAATGTGTTTGATTGATTTATGTTCAATCAAACAATTTATCCATGGTGATTTAAAACTGAACCTCGATGGACGAAAGGAGTAGCCTATTTGGAATTTGGAAACAACTAATCTGCTCGCTATTTTTACACAGGTGACAAAAAACCCTCTTCAGCAGTAAAGGAGATTGGAAATCTAATCAAATCCGTTCATCCTCTAAAACCTACTGAGACTTTGTGACATTTCTCCTTTCCACTTGAAGGATGAGGAAATCAACTGACAGTTAAGGGAGGGAAACCTGAAGTTTTCAGTGTAGCTTGGGTTTGAAATGAAATTAAAATACAAACCTGAAGCACGGAACTCAGTGGAAACCTTGCCAGGCGGAGTGTCATCTATTTCTTCATAAATGGCTTGGTACAAACCAGAAGGTGGATCCCTGACGCCAGTTGAAGGCCCTGCTGCAGGGGGATTGAGACTGTTAGTATATTGCTCGATTTACAATTAGAAATATCGTTCCTCATTAGCATTAATTTCACATCTCACTATTTGCTGAGGCCAGATTCGAACTTGGCCTGGAGAGTTTTTGTCTTGCTACCCTGGGTCATTAATAAAGTGATGTTACCACTGTGTCCATCACAAGGGTAACTGAGCCATTTTCAGCCCATGTAGGTCGGCAGATAAAATATTGATCACAAATACTCGGTGTGAGTTCAGAGGGAGGCTGTAGTTGTGTTTATCTGTTCAAAACTAATGGTACACAAGGCAATCTTTAACTAAATTCCTTCATCATTTTTTTAACATCGAACAGATCGCCAACTTGTCACCACACCAAACACGATCGAACAAAACTGTCTCCCGCTCCCAGCGCCTGGCATTATGATTTGGAAAGACTTTGCAGCATTGTTTTTTATTATTTTGTTGGTCTGCAGTGTTGGGACAGAAAACTAAAGCTTCTGTCTCAGAGAGGGGTGCTACTCACTGTCCATCCAGCATTGAACCTGCAGGTCTCCAGTATTGGCTGTGATAGGATGCAGAATTTGCACCAATGATTGTGGAACTTAATTTAAAAAGTATCACATCTCATCTCAAAATGGATTGAATTCGATTAGAGAGGTTAACACTGGACATAAATCGGAAAGCATCGGCTTGCAACCAATAGTAAATTGAAATGAAATATAAGTTACCAAATATTTACTGAAATCAGAGTGCAAAATTGTTTGAATTTAAATTTTTGGTCTATTCTTAGAAAAAAAATGAAGTGTATTTCGAGTCTCTGAGACGAGTGGATAAACCAGGAATATAAATGTGGATAAATCCCTCACTTAAATGTTATATTTCTGTCTTTGCCAAGCAGCTTGGAAGAAACCATTGGCTGGATAATTTGTTTCTCACATGGACAGGAGACATTCTGCGGGAACCAGCGTAGAAGAGAATCCCCTCGGGGGTTTGAAACAGTTATTGATGTTTCACTGTAAGTTCAGGGATATGATTCGAGCCTTACCTTTCATTGTTGATTTCCTCCTCATTACTGCCAAAAGGGCGATTAATTCACAGATCAACAGGACACCGAGTGATATGCAGATCACCAGAGGGATGGAAGTGTTTTCACCATCATGACCTAATGAAATGTTCAAGAAAGTATTTTCAGGTCAAATTCCATATTGTTTCTTAATGCTTACATGATTATCAATTGACAAAACTAAGCCAATGTTAACATGTTCCAGTTGCACATCTTAACATAAAATTAACATAAGTAGTTAATACTATTTATTAATAAGAAATACCTGAAGGTGTTGGTGATAAATCCGAACCTGATGAAGATATGGGAAACAAGACATAATTATTTGGGTTGATGGTTAGAAAGATATCTGAAAACATGATTCAAATTTAGAAAACAAGGACGGACCACCGTCACACAATCCCAAACCACACCGCTCATTGGGACACTTACCGGAACAAATCACACTGGCATCTTCCTTGTGATCACAGTCAGACTGAGCTAATGATGAAAAAGAACAGTCAAACAAATTGGACTCGCTTCCGGTGCATTTCACCTCATCCAGCCAGATAGTACTGTTACCCTGCCCAAAAGCAGCCCCTCCTGTGGCCTCGAGAGCAGAGCCACAGCCCAGCTGTCTGCAGACAACACTGGCATCGTTCAAATCCCAGGAATCGTCACACACCGTGCCCCAGGCTACATTACACCATATCTCCACTCTCCCGGAGCAGTTGCTGTTTCCTCCAGCCAAACGCAAAGTTTGCCCTAAATTGGTCAAAAAGGAAGTAGTTATTAACCGTGACTTAGCCCAAGCATTAAATCAAATAGGAGATTTTATTATTGTTATTATTCTTCTTATTCTTCTTCTTATTATTATTAGTGATACTGTGAATTTTGTTGTTGTTGTTGTGAAAATACCTGATTCTGGTTTGCAGCCGTTTTGATTTTCCTGATCTTCATTTGGTTTATTTCCCCCTGTTGATAAGACAATCATGCTGACTCCATGAGCTACATGAATATTTCAAATCACACCTGTAAGCAGAATGATTGATTGTGTTACCTGAACAAACGACACCTGCATCTTCCCGATGATCACAGTTGTGTTGACCCCACGGGTCTGCCTGGCACTGCCAAAGGGTCGACTCATGTGAAAGACACTCGACCTCATCCAACCAAATAGGCCCGGATCCTTCTCCGAATGAACGAGCATCATAGTCCATGGGAACGACTTTGCCGCAATCTAACTGTTTACAGATCACATCTGCATCATGCCGATCCAGATTTTCCGAACACACTGTCCCCCATGTCCCATTATAGAACACCTCCACTCTCCCCTCACAGCGATGTGTTCCCTCCACCAAACGCAACTCTTTGTGCGCTGTTAATGAGATATGGAACATCCAGTTAATTCAATGATGAATTCTATATTCATAGTGCAATGTAGAATATATGTGTTGTGTCAGTTAAATTCATGGTTTACCGGTATTACTTCGCAACGGTCGCAGAAAAGGAAAAAGAGTGTTGAAATCAAACGATGTTATCAAGAATCAGCGGTATGGAATCTCAATCGAAATATTTGTGTGATGGAGAAAACAAAAACAATCTTTTTGTTCTAATTGGAGAGATCCTGGCAAATAGGTTTCTAGACGCATGTGACAGGTTTTAAAGGTGCAGCTATATAGGAAATGAATGACAAGGAGACAGAAGGGAACACATCAAAACAGAGTGGACCACTCATTTGGCAATATCTTGGTCCAGAACAAATAATTCAATGAAAGGTTGGGCTGAATGAACTTTGTAAGCGCAGTTCTCACGTAATTCAGGAATATGTCTTACTTATGAAGCGTCAGTTATAACTGCAGAAAATGGGATCGTTACCAGAGCACATGATGTTCACATCTTCTTTATGATTACAGTCGTGGTTACCCCACAGTGCATGGGGACATTCCCAGAGAAATGATTCATTCCCAGAACATTGCAGCTCATCCAACCAAATTGGGTCTGTGTCTGGTCCAGTCGAAGTAGGAAGAGGAAGCTGCAATGTATTTCCACAACCCAACTGTTTGCAAACCACATCCGCGTCTTTCAGATCCCAGGAATCGTCACAAACTGAGCCCCAGATCCCATTGTGATAGATCTCCAATCTCCCAGCACATCGGCTTCCACCATCAGAGAGCCTTAACTGCCTATGTCCTAATAGAAAATATCGAGTGTCATATTATACTTTCAATGTATTAACCTCATTGCTAAATGAAAAGTATTCGATAATGTCGATCTAAATCAGAGCCTTTATGTTAGGTGCTGTTGACAGGTAAATGAATCTATGCAGTAGGACACCTGTTCCATCTTACACAAAATAATAAATGCCGAGTATACATATATTCCTAACAACCTCTCTAACGGATTGTATCTAACCCATTCTCAGTGGTATACTTTGCTTTAACATGTGCTAGTGTAATTCTGTTAATTAGTTGTTCCACAAACAATGTTTTAAGCAGAATTTTAGACATTTAGCACTTTGTTTTTCAGGGCATTTTTTTTTTGCCCTACATATTTCAACAGGTTTCTGTAGCTCACACTTGTGTATTGGACACATCAGAAAATGCTGCAAATATCAAACAGCTTCGAAGCATCTGAGGACAGCGAAATAGACTTAACCTTTCAGAAAGTGACCTATCCTGGAAATTGCTGCTAAAGGCTCCAGAAGGCCCCTTGTTTTTTCAATAAATTCAAATTCAAAGAAAAAAATTCTGATGACTGTCTCATCCAAAAACGTGAATGCAATCAATCCATTTCTAAATAATCGTGCACGTTCCATTTCCGCAGCAGTGACCCACCTCTCGTACAAACCCGGACTCACTCCCATCCGCGCCCCTCCTGCACCACCACCGGCCCAGACATTTGATCTTCATTGGATTCTCTTCATTCAATAAAACAAAGCTTCAAAATATCATGTTCTTTTTCAAATGCATCATTTGTCTCCAACCCTGATCCCGATCCAACAGAGTCAGCCCCACCAGGCCAAGCGTCCATGATAACCAGCGCCTATGAATTCATTCAAGGGATTCGATTTCCTTCACATCTGACACTTTTTGCAGCAAATCTTTCTACTCTCTTATTTAATGGACATGATGATCTCGACAGGGTTAAAAGATTGGAATTCCAGCCTTAAACATTTCACCCTCTTCTCTTTCGTTGTGCTGTTGAAACCCACTCCTCTGATCAAAACATTAGTCACTATTGCCGATATTAACTTTATTTGTTTTAGTCTCAATTTACCGCCGGAAATTACCCAGAGATGAGCAAAATTGTTTAATGTGTCAAATTAGTTCAAACCAAAAACTTTTAAGTTTTTGTTTCTTCCCCGTGACGTCCTGTTCTGCATACCCGCGTCAGTGTCAAGTATCTCATCTACTTTCTCCCCAGGAAGAAGTGAAGTATATTCCCAGTTGACCAAGATTATCTTTTTCCCTTTTCAGTTCTGGAAATGTGACCTGTTCACTCACCTGAGCACAGAACCCCTACGCCGATGCTGTCACTGTGATTCGGGTTCAATGAGAATGTGCTGCACTTCCGGAGATGCGATTCGTTTCCTTCACACTGGACATCATTCACCCACACAGGCCCTTCACCCTCTCCGTGCTTTGAATTGTTATAGGCGGTTACCGCTTCGCCGCAGCCCAGCTGTCTACAGGTCACATTAGCGTCATTCAGATCCCAGAGGTTGTCCTGCACTCTGCCCCAGCTGTGGTTGTAGTAAATCTCCACTCGCCCATCACACCGACTTCCCCCATTCATCAACCTCAGTGACCAGTTTTCATCTAGGCGAAGAAAGACATTTAGAGCAGTGGTTACAGTGCAGCAAATTAACCCGTATTGACGTCACATTTCACCAGTACATTTCTGTTTGTTAAAAGGTGAAGGATGTCACTGAGAGGCGGTTCAGCACAGTCAGGCAGGAGGATGAATAATCGGAACTCCTGCTCTGGATCTAAAGTAAATACATTGTTCAGCAAAGTGATAATATATGTTTTCAGAACTCAGGGGTGGGCGAGCATTTGGGAGGACAAATGTAGAAACATCCTCATTAATCCAGTACCACGTGTTAGTGAGTGATTTAAATGGGAGATAATGGACGATTATCCAGCTGAGGAGATGGTGCTAGAGGTTGGACATTCATTTCCAGCAAAATGGGCAACAATTCTGGGAAAGTTTATCTGGGCATGCTGGGATATGCTGCAACCCATCAAAGCAGGGACAGAGGTTATTCTGGCTGTGGGATTATTTGTTTGAAATGATAGTTTGATCAACAAATATCATTTTTAAATAAGTTAATTATGAAGAGCACCGCGAGATATTTTTTCAGGAAAAAAAAAGACATGTTTCAGAATCTTCCTGGTGTTTTATATTCGGGGAACTCAAAGGGGGAAGTTAATAATGGCAGGAAGGATACTGTTGTACAGGTAGATGAAGAAAGGCCACGTTCGAGGCTTCACTGGTAATTTCGCATCAATGAAATGAAAGGGCAATGTCTACCCAAATGTGAAATTGGCCCTTAGTTAGGAAATAGTAATCCGGTCTGTTAATGTGGCTTCCTTTGGGGAATCTGTGAAGATCTGTTGTACCTGAGATATGTTAAAGACATTGACTGTGGTGTGATGGGCAGGATTACAAATTTCAAATGCGGCGCTGGTGGTATTGCACAGGCAAATGGCAGTGTCATCTGATGTAGGAAAATGGGAATTGACTCATATTGGTGGGAAGGAGGACAAAGACTATTTTCCGCGAAGTGTTTTCACAGGCACAGGATGTCTCAAAACCTGGAATAGTCATCAATGGTCATTGCGAGAATTACAGTTACTTCAGAAATGTAATAATCAAAACAGCGAGTTTGCACATACCGAACATTTGTACACAGCAATGCGATAAGTGTTAAGTTTATGTCTCAGTGTCATAAATAGGCTTATATCAGGATTGACATCGTGTCTTATTTGATGCTGAGAAAGGGATAATACTCGTCTTGAGTTACTTAGTGTAATTCGGATAGGTTTTGTTTTATCCACCAGGTTTCACGGCGACTTCAAAATCCCGAGGGTTCTGCAAAAAAAAGTGTATCGAAGGTAGTGCTGTCACTGGAGAGGGTACAGAGAGCGGGAAAGAGGTGGGAAGGGAGCGGGTGACGTTTAAGATAACTCACAAAATGCCAATAGTGACCGAATTGAAATCAGCTGTCGTAAGTGGTTAGGTTTGAAAATGAATTGTGTGAGTTTATAGTGGGTGAAGGACAATCAATCCTTTTTCGAGAATTGAAGAATTATGTGAAGGGAAAAATAATACAAGTCTGTGAGGATATTCATGGATTGTGACTGAGTGAGGTTCATTTCCAATAATTCTGCACAGGCTCGCGGGTCGAATGGATTGTTTGCTTACTACACCCAAGTGTTGTTGTTCTCTGAGTGACTGCATTGTGAGGACTCACCCGAGCAGATGACACTGGCATCATTTTCATGTGAGCAGTTAAATTCTTCCACGGATGAAACCGGACAGTCCCCCAACCGGGACTCACTTCCGTGGCATCTGTAATTCTCCTTCCATATTGTCCCATTTCCCTTCCCAAAGGCTGCTCCTCTGGGGATTTTCTCTACCACTCCACACTGAAGATGCTCACAGACCACACTGGCGTCTTCGAAACCAAAGTAAACATCACAGAGCGTCCCCCAGTGTCCAGAATTCAGCACTTCCACCCGGCCGGAGCACCTGTCCTTTCCACCAACTAGTCGGGGTTCACTGTTTCCTGTTTCAGATCAGAAAAACACACCGACTCAATTTGTTCATTGCAGTCAAAAGAAACTTTTTTTAGATTGCTTCCATATCTGTGCAGCCACAGATATCCATTTGCCAAAAGTAGCAAATTATTACGTGAAAACGAATTAATGTGATATGTGACGCTTCAGTGCAAAATCACACTGCCAGCGTTCCTGTGGGCGCACTCGGCCCGATTTACTGTAACAAGGGGCAGTTCGTTTCATTTAATAATTACTTTTTTTTCATCAAGTTCAATATGTGTCCACTATTATCCTCTCAGAAGCCGTGTTCAGTCTTACAGCGATTCATCTGGAACATTATTCACCATCCGCCCATAAACTGAACAGACTGCTGGTGCATCTGGAAAAATCTGGGTATGATCGCCCCCTAGCGCCTGGTGATGGGAACTACCCCCATGTACAGCCGGCGAAGATGAATAAAAAAAAAATTAGTTTCATTTGCCCAGAGGCTTTCTAACTGATAGACACCGAAATGATCGAGTTAATGTTGTTTCTCTGTTGGCGCTGAAAAGTGTTGGGAATAAACGTTCTCAAACGGCTTCAACCAGAAATGAAACGATGGATCTCCCAATGGCTAAATGGTGAAGAGCAAACAACATTCGAGTTCTTATTAAGGGTCCATGTTCACAGGTCACTAAAACATTAAGGCCAGATGCAAAACGTAATCAAATATCCTCAGGAATTTTAGCATTTCTATTTGGACGGTTAGAATATGAAGGGGAAGAGTTTCTGCTTCAAGTTTCAGTAACTTTGCTCCGTCCATATCTGGAATGCGAGAAACAATTCAGCCAACTGCAAACTTGCAAGGACTTCCTGTTCTGGAAAACAGTCCAGTGGGAGTGTCCCAGGCTACTGGTTACTGAGTCTAGACAACATCTCCTTCTATCAGTTTACACTGTGTGAAATCTGCCTGAAGCTGCAGCAGCTTTAAATGTTAAAACAACTAATCTCCCTTCATTTTATTCTGGAGAAAGCATCGACTGCCGCACATTTGTTTAAAATCCAACCTCCTGAACAAATTGATCCAGCACAATTTATTCAAAGACAACGGAGCACTCCAACAATAACATTTCTAATTTTTCTCCTTGAAAGACTCTAAGCGTAAATTCCGTCCGAAAAATAAAATACGAGGGGAAATCATGTACGAACAGTTGGTATTCATCCTCAAGATAAAGGGGGGGGGGGGGGGGGGGGCGGCGGGGCGGTTCAGAACGGAGTTGAGGAGGAACTTCTTCACTCAAAGGGTGGTGAATCTCTGGAATTCTCTGCCCGTTGAAGTGGTGGAGGCTGCCTCGCTAAATATTTTTAAGACGCGGGTTGATGGGTTTTTGATAAGCGAGGGGATTAAGACTTATGGGGAGAGGGCGGGAATGTGGAACTGAGCCACGACAGATCAGCCATGATCTTATTGAAGGGCGGGGCAGGCTCGAAGGGCTAGATGGCCTACTCCTGCTCCTATTTCTTATGTTCTTATCAGATTCAGGGTGTGAGAGGGACATAAGTTTCCAAATCTTATCAAACGTTTTGGGAAGAGGATTTATATGACAGCTATTAAAACAACACGCCTGGAGAGACAGGGGATATCCAGCCAGTCCCCTCCCACGCAAAATCAGAAAATGTTGGAACAATTCAGCAGCTGTGGCAGAATTAGTGGTGAGGGAAGAATAGAGGGAAGTTTCCAGTCCGCATGACTCTCCTCCAGACCCTTCTCATCCTCACTCCGTTCTTGGAACACCTTCAATCTGCCCACTGATTGCTGCTCTGAAAGTAGCCGCAGTGACTGGATAAGCGCTCTATGGCCTCCGCAATCTATAGTCAGTAAATGTCAAACACATGGACCGAGACACCCGGATTTAATTCAGCAACAATTTGCTCTGTGTGGTCCTGGAATGCTTCATTATTCATTGAATGGTGATCGGAATTAAACAGTGAGGAACCAGGAGCGAACAACTCCTCTCCTGAACATAGCTCACAACAAGCGCTCAGCTCAAGGACACAGCGGGCCTGTGCACGGTTGTGGTAATTGTTAATCACTCTCATTTCTGTTACTTTATTCTAAACGTAAATCCTGGTGTTAATGCAGCAACATTCCGAATATTGAAATGATTAACCACTTTCTTTACCACTGTGTACAATCTCAGAATACTTTATCAGCCGCTCCCAGACAACAGGCTGCAGATGATGGAAGAAATTCTTTTTTTTTACCTGAGCAAATCACGCCGGCATCGTTGGAGTGCACAAGGAAATAGTGAGTCCATGGAAATGAGCGACATTCCCGCAGGGCGGCCTCGGTCCCTCGGCACTGAACATTATACGTCACAATGGGTCCGGATCCTTCCCCAAAGTGAGCCCCGCCTGGTGCAGAGAGCGCGGTCCCGCAGCCCAGCTCCCCACACACAACATCGGCGTCCCGCTGGTCCCAGTCACTATCATCCACAGTGCCCCACTGTCCCCTGTAGTGAATCTCCACTCTCCCAGCGCACCGACTCTTCCCATTCGCCAGTCTCAGCTTCACCGCCACTGTAAAATACAGAAATAAACGAACAGTTATAGCACAGCTGATGCAACAGGTCAGAGAGGATTCAAGTCAAACATCGTGTGTGAGCAGAATCTGAACAAACCCTGGCATAATATGAGGTGTGGCGAGTGGAGGCGGGGAAATGGATTGGCAGCGGGAAACATGCGGAAGTCAGTTGGAAGTTGGAAGCATCATTCGGCTGAGTCAGGCGGGAGTGTTGATAGGTGTTTAATTGAATGAATCCCTACAATTCAGGACTGTTATGGTCCGCGGTCCACCGTACTTTCTGGACAAAGATCGTGGAATCCCCAAACTAGTATGGATTCGATATCTGCCACCACTGTCGAACAGGTTCTCCCTGCTGCAACCGTCTGAGGTGGCGAGTTTTCGGCGGAACCCTAATATACCGGTGGTGGGAGGGCCATAACATCGCGCTGTATTTCAGTGCTGGCTGGTAACTAGGAAAGTGTTTTTTTCCGAAACAGCAGGGGGACCACTTTTCCTCTCACCCTGCTCCTCGGGGACCTAATTTAATGTCGTTCTGAATTAGGGAACAACAATCAAAGGTATTCAGGAAAACATTGCAAGAACACTTTCCTTGACAATTGTCAGGCAGACGTTGAATGGAACATTGAACACAGAGATCCTGAAATTGTCTCAGGGATTTATAATTCAGTTGGATGGATTAGTTCAGTAAAATATCAGATATGAACTTGGAGGGCGATTACCTGATGGATTAGCCTGGCTGTTCCCTGGTCTGCCTGAAATGAAATTTTGAAAATTAGTCTTTGCTGGAATACGAGATAAGAACACAAAAACATAAGAAATAGGAGCAGGTGTAGGCCATCTAGACCATCGAGCCTGCCCCGTCATTGAATAAGATCATGGCTGATCTGAAGTGGATCAGTTCCACTTTCCCAGTTTCTCCCCGTAACCCTTAATTCCCTTTGTTGAGATGAATGAAACTGCAAAAAAAAATACATCACAAAGTCAACAGCGAGGATCTGTGTTATTTCTTCACTACATGACTTGCAAGTACTTGATGTTAAAAAAAAAGTTTTATCCAAATTACCACTCCTGTGATATTATGACCTGAGAATATATATATCGTTTAACCACGCGTTACTGTATTCCCACACAGGGATATTTTGTGTCAGTCAAATCTCCTAATCCCTTTAAGTCGATAGTTTACATATTAGAATCAACAGGACGGTGATTCCTCTCTCCGGTTGGATTGCTTAAAATTATGGCTTAACACACAGAACAACAATGATAAAGTTACTCGAATATCTCTGCGCCACCGTCCACAATACGGACAGTGCGTCATTTATTTCCAATGCAGACAATCCTCAGCTGTCCTTATTAACTCTTCGCAAACAATATCACTCACCTTCCACTCGTGTTGTACTCATTGCCAGAATTGTGGGATAACATTTCAATATTTGCTCAGAATGTTCACAATTTCTACGGTCCAACTGGTATCTCTAGACCGTCTTCACCCATTCCATCTTTCTATATTTTGTTCCACTTTTCAGCGTTCAGTAATTTTCCCACTGAATATTTGGCCCATTTCAAAAACACAGAATAAGGAAAAGTACATCACAGAAACAGACACTCCGGTCCTTCAAACCACTGTCCGTCATGATGCCCAACTGAGAAAAAAATGCTGCCCTATTTCACAGAAATCATAGAACCCTACAGTGCAGAAAGACGCCTTCGACCCATCGATTCTGCACTGAACACAATCCCACCCAGGCCCTACCCCCATATCCCTACATATCTCACGAATCCTTCTAACCTACACATCCCTGGACACTAAGGGGCAATTTCGTAGCATGGCCAATCAACGTAACCCGCACATTTTTGGACTGTGGGAGGAAACCGGAGCACCAGGAGGAAACCCACGCTGACACGAGGACGATGTGCAAACTCCACACAGACAGTGACCCGAGCCAGGAATTAAAGCGGGACCCTTTCTGTCGGTAATACAAAACACGAGTGTACATAATGTAGGAACGTGGAGGCATGGTACCACAGTGGCTCGGACTGCTGCCTCACAGCACCAGGGACCCGGGATCAATTCTGGCCTTGGGTCACTGTCTGTATGGATTTAGCCCGTGTTTGTTTGGATTTAGCCCGGGTGCTCCGGTTTGCTCCCACAGTCGGAAGATGTACGCGTTAGGTTGATTGCCACTGTAAATTGACTCCAGTGTCAGGGGAATTAACAGGGTAAATGTGTCGGTTTACGGGAATAGGGGTGGGACTGTTGTTGTTGCAGACTCGATGGGCCGAATGGCCTCCTTCTGTACTGTAGGTATCTACTGAACCAGTTGGTATTTATCAGAATCAGGGAGTGAGCGGGAGATAAGTTTCCAACTGGTATCAAACATTTTGAGAAGAGGATTTACATGACAGCTATAAAAATGATACGGCTGGAGAGAAACGGGATATCCAGCCAGTCCCCTCTCTCACAAAATCAGAAAAGGTTGGAACAATTCAGCAGCTGTGGCAGAATTAGTGCCGAGGGAAGAATAGAGGGAAGTTTCCAGACCGCTTGACTTCTCCAGACCCGTCTCATCCCCACTCTGCTCTTGGAACACATTCATGCTGGCCACTGATTGCTGCTCTGAAAGTAGCCGCAGTGACTGGATAAGCCTTCCACGTCCCCTCCCGCACCGTGGTGGCTGACAGGCCTATCTACGTCTCCTGTCGTGTGGTTCTGTCGATTGAGGGGGACGGGTGGTGGTGCAGAGCTCGAAGGGTTGGGCCATGGGAATGCGTCCCACCGAAACTCTGGGGTTCGAACCACATTTTCATCTGAAGGTACTCCGATACCAAAAACAGGTATTAAAAATCATTCGATTTGGAGTTCATTTAGAACAGTAGAATAAACCAAACGCTGCGGACAGATGAAGATAAACGATTGCTCACCAGATGTCTAATTGTTCTATGTGGATTTGCTCTGTGTGGCCCTGGAATGATTCATTATTTGTTGAATGGTGATCGGAGCTGAACAGTGAGCAACCAGGAGCGAACAACTCCTCTCCTGAACATAGCTAACAGCAAGCGCTCAGCTCAAGGACACAGCGGGCCTGTGCACGGTTGTGGTAATTGTTAATCACTCTCATTGCTGTTACTTTATTATAAACTTAAATCCTGGTGTTAATGTAACAACAATTCTATTTACAGAATATTGAAAACAATCACCACTCTCTTTACAACTGTGTACAGTCTCAGAATACTTCATCCGCTCTTTCCCAGAGAGCAGGCAATGGTGATGGACAGACTTTTTATCCCCTTGTTTACCTGAGCAAATCACACTGGCATCATTGGAGTGCGGATAGTCATAGTAAAGATCCCATGGTTCTGAGCGGCATTCCCGCAGGGCGGTCTCGTTCCCTCTGCACTGAACATTTGACGTCACAATGGGTCCGGAACCTTCCCCAAAGTGAGCCCCGCCTGGTGCAAAGACGGCGGTCCCGCAGCCCAGCTCCCCACACACAACATCGGCGTCCCGCTGGTCCCAGTTATCACCATACACAGTGCCCCACTGTCCCCTGTAGCGGATCTCCACTCTCCCAACGCACTGACTGTCCCCATTCGCCAGTCTCAGCTTCACCGCCTCTGTAAAATACAGAAATAAACCAACAGTTATTGGCCAGCTGATGCAGCAGGTCAGATAGGAATCTAAACAAGTGTCACGTGTGCCCAGGATCTCAACAAACCCTACATGACACAATGCAATTGGAAGCGGGAATATGGATTGACAGTGGGAATCATCCACAAATCAGTTGGGAGTTGGAAGCATTATTCGGCTGCGTCAGGCAGGAGTGTCGATCGGTGTTTAATTGATTCAATCCAGATAAGTCAGGACTGTCATGTTCCGCGGCCCACCATACTGTCTGGACTAATATAGTGGAATCCCAATCCGAGTATGGATTCCATATCTGCCACCATTGTCGAATGAGGGCCGCCCAGCTGTAACCAGTTGAACTGGATAGTCAGGTAGTCTCCACCCTTTCCCGGGGTGGTAAGATGCTGCGAGTTCTCCGCAGGCCCCTAACATACAGGTGGTGGAAGGGCCATAACATCGCACAGCATTTCAGCGCTGGCTGGTAACGAGGGAAGTGAAAATGAGTTTCTAAACGACAGCGGGATAACATTGCCTCTCACCCTGCTCCTCTGGGACCTAATTTATTGTCGTGTGAATTAGGGAACGACAATGAACTATTTTCAGGAAAACATTTCAGGAATATTTTCCATCACAACTGACAGGCAGAATTTGAACAATAACATTGAAAGCAAAGATGCTGAAATTGTCTCAGGGATTTATCATTCAGTTGGATGGATTAGTGCAGTAAAATATCAGATATGAACTTGGAGGGCGATTACCTGATGGATCAGCCTGGCTGTTCCCTGGTCTGCCTGAAATGAAAGTTTGAAAATTACTTTTTGCTGAAACAAGGGATGAATAAAACTGTCAAAACCAAACATCACAAAGTCAACGTCGAAAATCTGTGGTTTTTTTTCTTGATAAGATTTGCAAGCACTTGATGCAAAAAAAAAGTTTACTCAAATTACCAACCTGTGAATATTCCGGTCTCATTCCATTTTTTAAAATTATATTTTTAACCACGTGTTACCGTATTCCCAAACAGGGATATTTTGTTTCAGTCAAATCTCCTCACCCCTTTACATAAGAACATAAGAACATAAGAAATAGGAGCAGGAGTAGGCCATCTAGCCCTTCGAGCCTGCCCCGCCATTCAATAAGATCATGGCTGATCTGTCGTGGCTCAGTTCCACTTTCCCGCCCTCTCCCCATAACCCTTAATCCCCTCTCTTATCAAAAACCCATCAACCCGCGTCTTAAAAATATTTAGCGAGGCAGCCTCCACCACTTCAACGGGCAGAGAATTCCAGAGATTCACCACCCTTTGAGTGAAGAAGTTCCTCCTCAACTCCGTTCTAAACCGCCTCCCCTTTATCTTGAGGCTGTGCCCCCTAGTCCTACTGTCTTTTTTGAGCGGGAAGAGTCTCTCCACCTCTATCCTATCCATCCCATTCATCATCTTATACGTCTCAATGAGATCTCCCCTAATTCTTCTAAACTCTAACGAGTACAAGCCTAGTTTATTCAGCCTCTCCTCATAGCTCAACCCCCTCAACTCCGGTATCAGCCTAGTAAACCTCCTCTGTACTCCCTCCAAGGCCAAAATATCCTTGCGCAGGTGCGGCACCCAAATTCCTAATTCCTAGCTTACATGACAGAATCAACAGGACAGTGATTCCTGCCTCCGGTTGGATTGCTGAAATTTGTAACTTAATCCACAGACTAACAATGTGAAGTTACTCGAATATCTCTGCACCACCGTCCACAATACGGACAGTGCGTCATTTATTTCCAATGCAGGCAATTCTCAGTTATCCTTATTGACTCTTCACAAACAATATCGCACAGCTTCCACTTATTTTGTATTCATTGCCAGAATTGTGGGAAAACAGTTCAATATTTACTCAAAATGTTCACAATTTCTATTCTCCAACTGGAATTTCTGGACCTTCTCCACCCATTGTTTCTTTCTATGTTTTGCTCCACTTTTCAGTGTTCAGTGATTCCCCCACTGAATCTTTGACCCATTTCAAGAACAAACGGCAAAGAAACGTAAAACACTGAAACAGACCCTTTTGTGCTTGAAGCTCCTGTTCTTCATGATGCCCAAGTCAAAAAAAACTGTCCTATTACCGTCCGTAAATAATAAGATGGATGCGAACATATAGGAACGGGGAGGCACAGTGCCAGTATAGTTAGCACTGCTGCCTCATAGCACCAGATTCGGGCGTTGGGTCATTGTCTGCCCGGAGTTTGCACATGTCGTGTTGTCTCCACTGGGTGCTCCGATTTACTCCGCAGTCCATTGATGTTTGGGTTAGGTTGGTTGGCCATGCGAAATTGACCCCAGTGTCAGGGAAAATAGCAGGGTAAGTGTGTTGGGTTACGGGAATATTGTCTGGCTGGGTCTGTTTTTGGTAAAGGTTCGATGGACCGAATGGCCTCCTTCTTTACTGTAGGGATTCTTTGATCCAGTTGGTATTCATCAGATTCAGGGTGTGAGAGAGAGATAAAATTCCAAATGGTATCAAATATTTTGAGAAGAGGATTTACATGACAGTTATTAAAACGACACGCCTGGAGAGACAGGGGATATCCAGCCAGTCCCCTAAAAATAATTCAGATAATGTTGGGACAATTCAGCAGCTGTGGCAGAATTAGTGGGGAGGGAAGAATAGAGGGAAGTTTCCAGTCCGCATGACTCTCCTCCAGACCCTTCCCATCCTCACTCCGCTCTTGGAACACCTTCAATCTGTCCACTGATTGCTGCTCTGAAAGTAGCCGCAGTGACTGGATAAGCGCTCTATGGCCTCCGCAATCAATAGTCAGTAAATGTCAAACACATGGACCGAGACACCCGGATTTAATTCAGAGACAGCCGCCAATTCTGATGGAGTGCCGAATGATCCACACTCCCCTTAAATGTACTTCCATACATCGCCAGCTCATCCAAGCATGCCGAAGTTTTGATTCTGCGAAGGCAAGATCGGGACACGTTAGCACGCCCAGGCCTCCGTTGGAATCCCCCCTAACCCTCCCCGCCCCCCACCGCCCCCCTCTCCAGGTCTGTCTCAATCCCCCTTTTCCACCGTGGTTGCTGATGCCTCTGCCTCCAGACGTGTGGTTGTGTTTGGGGAGGGGTGGTGGCGGAGAGCTGGAAGGATTGGGCGATCGGGATGCCACCGACCATATCACTGGAGTTCGACCCACATTTTCACATGCGGCTGCAATTTCGGACCCCAATAGCAAAAATAGGCATTAAGAATCAGTCGATTTTGAGTTAAATTAAAATCGCAGAATAAGCCAAACACTGCCGGCAGATGAAGATAAACGATTGTTAACCAGTTGCCCAGGATTTGCTCTGTGTGGCCCTGGAACGCATCATTTTGTTGAATGGTGATCGGAAATGCACAGTGAGGAATGAGGAGTGAACAAACCCTCTCCTGGACAAAGCTAACAGCATGGGCTCACTCAGAAAGACTATTCCCGGTTGTGGTAATTGTTAATCACTCTGATTATTGTTACTTTACTATGAACTTAAATTCTGGTGTTAATGTAACAACACTTCTATTTTCAGAATATTGAAAATATTCACCACTCTCTTTACCACTGTGTACAGTCCCAGAATACTTTATCCGCGTTTTCCCGGAGAGCAGGCTGCAAATGTTGGACAGATTTGTTTTTTTTTTACTTTTACCTGAGCAAATCACACCGGCATCACGGGTGTGCCAAAGGTCATAGTCATCCCATGGATCTGAGCGACATTCCCGCAGGGCGGTCTCGGTCCCTTCGCACTGAACATCTCCCGTCACAATGGGTCCGGATCCTTCCCCAAAGTGAGCCTCGCCTGGTGCAGAGAGCGCGGTCCCGCAGCCCAGCTCCCCACACACAACATCGGCGTCCTGCTGGTCCCAGTTATCATCAAACACAGTCCCCCACTGCCCCCTGTAGTTAATCTCCACTCTCCCAGCGCACCGACTCTGCCCATTCGCCAGTCTCAACTTCACCGCCTCTGTAAAAGACAGAAATATATCAACTAATTGGCCGCCTGATGCAGCAGGTCAGATAGGAATCAAGTCAAGTATCGAGTGTGCCCTTGATCTCAACAAACCCCTGGATAATATGACGCATTGCAAGTGGAAGCGGAAATATGGATTGACACTGGGAAATACCCGCAAATCAGTTGGAAGTTGGACGCATCATTGGGCTGCGTCAGGCAGGAGTGTTGATAGGTGCTTAATCGCTTCAATCCCCACAACTCAGGACTGACCTGTAGTGTGGTTCACCATATTGCCTGCACTAATATAGTGAAATCCCAATCCTAGCATGGATTCGATATCTGTCACCACTGTCGAACAAGGGCGGCCCGACTGCAAACGGCTGGGTTGGATAGTCAGGGAGTCTCCAGCACTTCCGCTGTCGTAATTTTCGGCGGAACCCGAGTATACCGGTGGTGGAAGGGCCATAACATCACACTGCATTTCAGTGCTAGTTGGTAACTAGGGAAGTGAACATTATTTCCAAACAGCAGCGGGACCACTTTGCCTCTCACCCTGCTCCTCGGGGACAAAATTTAATGTCATTCTTAATTAAGGAGCAGCAATTAAAGATTTTCAGGAAAACATTGCAAGAATATGTTGTTTCACAACTGACAGGCAGACATTGAACCGAAACATTGAACGCAAAGATGCTGAAATTGTCTCAGAGATTTATCATTCAGTTCGATGAATTAGTGAATTAAAACAATTTAATGGCCTTCATTTATCGAGGGATTGAGTGTAGGAGTCGGGAGGTAATGCAGCAACTTTATAAGACTCTTGTCAGACCCCACTTGGAGTACTGTGCGCAGCTCTGGTCACCTCACTACAGGAAGGATGTGGAAGCTATTGAGAGGGTGCAGAGGAGATTTACAAGGATGTTGCCTGGATTGGGAGGCATGCCTTATGAAGATAGATTGAGAGATCTAGGTCTCGTCTCCCTGGATAGAGGAAGGTTGAGAGGTGGCCTGATAGAGGTTGATAAAATGTTGAGAGGAATAGATAGGATGGATTCTCGGAGGCTATTTCCCAGGGCTGAAATGGTCACTACGAGAGGACACAGGTTTAAGGCGCTGGGGAGCAAGTGCAGAGGAGATGTCAGGGGTAAGTTTTTCATTCAGAGGGTGGTGAGTGAGTGGAATCGGTTGCCGTCGGTGGTGGTAGAGGCGAACTCGCTGGGGCCTTTTGAAAGACTTCTGGAAGAGTATATGGGATTTAATAGGATTGCGAGTTACAGGTTTTTCTATGGCCTGGCAGGTATGGATATGTTCAGCACAACTTGTGGGCCGAAGAGCCTGATTCTGCGGTAGTGACCTATGTTCTATGTTCTAAAATGTCAAATATTAACTTGGAGGGCGATTACCTGATGGATCAGCCTGGCTGTTTCCTGGTTTGCCTGAAATGAAATTTTAAAAATTAGTCTTTGCTGGAACACGAGATGAATGAAACTGTCAAATCCATACATCACAAAATCAACAGCAAGGATCTGTGTTATTTCTTCACTCTATGATTTGTAAGCACTTGCTTTTTTTAAAAAAAGTTTTATTCAAATTACCACATCCGTGATATTATGACTGAATATCGCGGCCTCATTCCTTTTTTTTGAATATATGTTTTAACCACATGTTACCGTGTTCCCAAACAGGGATATTTTGTGTCAGTTAAATCTCCAAATCCACGTTAGCCTCTAGTTTGCATAGTAGAATCAACAGGGCAGCGATTCCTGTCTCTGGTTGGGTTGCTGAAAATTTATAACTTGATCCAGAGAGTAACCATGATAAAGTTACTCGAATATCTCTGCACCACCGTCCATAATACGGACAGTGTGTCAGTTATTTCCAATGCAGACATTTCGTAGCCATCTTTATTAAAAATTCACAAACAGTATCGCACAACATTCACTTATGTTGTAATCATTGCCAGAATTGTGGGATAACATTTCAATATTTACTCAAAATTTCACAATTTCAATGGTCCAACTGGAATTTCTGGACCCTCTTCACCCATTCCGTCTTTCTATTTTTTGCTCCACTTTTCAGCGTTCAGTAATTCTCCCACTGAATCAGTGACCCATTTCAAAAACACAGAATAAAGAAAAGTACAGCGCAGAAACAGACCCTTCGGTCCATCAATCCCCTGTCCATCATGATGCCCGACTATGAAAAAAAAATCATGCTGTCTTATTTCCATCTGTATCGGGGGCTGGTGGCCGGGTTCCGCGCGCGTGGGGACGGCCTCGGCTGGGGTCTTGGGTTCATGTCGCGCTGTCTGTGCCCCCCATGACTTGCCTGGGCTTGTGGGGTCTCGCTGGCTGTCCTGTCTGGGGACGGTGCACGTCTCTTTGGCCTGTGCTTGGTGCTGTCTCCACTCACGTTGTCTGTGCCTTTGGGACTTGGGTAGCGGGTTGGCTGTGGGGGCTTGCATTCTGGTCGGTGTTCTGTGAACTGTGTGTGGCTTTGTGTCCCCTTCTCTGGCCGGGGCCTTCCGCGCGCCCGGCGGGGGAGCGGCGTTTCCGAGGGCTTGTGGGTTTGCTGTCGAGTGGACCTGTTGGACTTTGGCCTGGTCTTGTGAGACTTCTTACTGTGTTTACCCCAGTCCAACGCCAGCATCTCTACGTCAGATGTGCAGGTTAGGTGGATTGGCCGCGCTAAATTGTGACTTAGTGTCCAAACACGTGTAGGTTAGATGGATTGGCCATGCTAAATTGCCCCTTAGTGTCCAAAGATGTGCAGGTTCGGTGGATTGGCTGTGCTAAATTGCCCCTTAATGTCCTGGGATGTGTCGGTTAGGTGGATTGGCCATGCTAAATTGCCCCTTAGTGTCCTGGGATGTGCAGGTTAGGTGGATTGGCCATGCTAAATTGTCCCTTAGTGTCCAAAGATGTGTAGGTTAGGTGGATTGGCCATGATAAATTGTCCTTTAGTGTCCTGGGATGTGTAGGTTAGGGTGGATTGGCCATGCTAAATTGTCCCTTAGTGTCCAAAGATGTGTAGGTTAGGTGGATTGGCCATGCTAAATTGCCCCTTAGTGTCCCAAAGATGTGTAGGTTAGGTGGATTGGCCATGCTAACTTGCCCCTTAGTGTCCAAAGATGTGTAGGTTAGGTGGATTGGCCATGCTAAATTGTCCCTTAGTGTCCGAAGATGTGTAGGTTAGGTGGATTGGCCATGCTAAATTGCCCCTTAGTGTCCCAAAGATGTGTAGGTTAGGTGGATTGGCCATGCTAAATTGTCCCTTAGTGTCCGAAGATGTGTAGGTTAGGGTGGATTGGCCATGCTAAATTGCCCCTTAGTGTCCAAAGATGTGTAGGTTAGGTGGATTGGCCATGCTAAATTGTCCCTCAGTGTCCAAAGATGTGCAGGCTAGGTGGATTGGCCATGCTAAATTGTCCCTTAGTGTCCAAAGATGTGCAGGTTCGGTGCATTGGCCATGCTAAATTGTCCCTTAGTGTCCTGGGATGTGTAGGTTAGGTGGATTGGCCATGATAAATTGCCCCTTAGTGTCCTGGGGTGTGTAGGTTAGGTGGATTCGTCATGATAAATTGTCCTTTCGTGCTAAGGGGATGAGCAGAGGTTAGAGGCGGGTTTAGGACCTGAGTGGGATTGTGGTTGGTGTAGACTTGATGGGCCAAATGGCCTCCTTCTGCACTGTAAGATTCTATGATTCTATCCATTTCCTCCTTATTCATGCACCCATCCAGATGCCACTTAAATGTTGCTAATGTGTCAAATTCCATCACCTCCACTGGCAGCGCTTTCCAGGCATGCACTACATTCTGAGCTTCTTTCACACATCTTCCTTCAACTTTCCCCCTCTCACCTGAAGCCTGTGCCCCCTTTCCTCCTGCAACAGGTCACTAATGACACGAACAAGCAATGGAATAGAAGGTGCTGGTCAGCAGCCTGATTTGCTGGAAATCCCAGCCATCACCTGAATCATTTGTGTACCGTGTGGATGATACACAGCAACAAATGACCAAAACTCATTCGCAGTTCATACCAAACCCGCCATTCCTACCACCTAGAAGTACAAGGACAGACCTACAGCAATGCCCTGAATTGCTCATTCACTTCTAAGTCGGTCAACATGCTGAGTTTGGATAATATCGGGGTTGCTTCATTCTCATGTGAACTCAATCCCTAATCTCACTCTGCCTGCACCAGTGCATCATGTACTGCAGCCAGGCGGCAAAAAAGGCTCAGAGATCAATTCCTGATGACATCTGGGTGCAGACAATAAATGCTGCCATTGCCAGGGACGTTGACTTCACAAGAATTTGCATAATAATAACAAGAGTGTAAAGGCCTTGGCTGAATGTGGGGTATTAACATTTTTTTTGAAACAGATACAGAGACATGGAAATTTTGCTACTTTAAGATGTAGGTCCATTTAAAGACAACAACACTCCATTAGCATAAAACAGTAAGGCAGCAAATGCATCACCCCGTGACCGACAATTCCATCGATCAATAATATTTTAACTTAAACTATGAGACCTAACACGTAATAAATAAATGTCGATGTAATGAGTGGAATTAATTAGATAACATCGTATTCGGAGTTGGAAACCACCGTTAAACACTGGGACCGTGTAGCTCGCAGCAGGAAGGACAGATTATGAGTCGCTAGTGGAAGTATAATTTTCAAATGTATGGTCACACCAAATTAACACTTGTAAGATATCACATTTAGAATGTAAGCGGACACTTATCCAATCTTTGCGAGACAGGGTGATATTTTTCTGGGGTCTGGAGGCCGAAGCTAACGGTACAAAATGGCTCAAAACATTTTACAAGGAAACGGTGGAGTTTGTCAATCTAGAATGAGTGACGAGTTTTCATAGCTCAGTATAAAGAACAGAAAGTTGAGTGGATACTGAGAGTGTCTGGGAAGAGGGTGATAAGGATCCAGTGATTGATACACAAAGCTGATATTAGCGTATGGTTTAGAAAGCTTTGTTGTGATTTCTAAAGCTCATTGTTCCAAATAGCAATCAGAAAATCTAATGCTGCCAATTTGCGGAAGAAGACGGATTTTTAATTTCCCTATTATTTCGCCGCTGCAACTGATATGAAGTATATTGGTTAATATGCCAGTTAAAGCAATGTTTGTCCCACTTAGATTTTAACTTTTCGATATTTACAGCCGTGAACACTACTCCAACTCAAAATTTTTTGTTTAACATATGGCAGTTCACTGTCCCACAGGACGACCACACAGCTCCTCCACTGAGAAATATCTATCCCAAATCTGCGTACGGATTCTATTGATAGTAACTATAAATTTTACTGGGATTCTGCAAGCGGTTAATTCACGTAGATTGCATTCGGCAATCTCTGCTATTCAGACAGTGGCGGCGATCTACACCCAGACTGCGCCGTTCAGCTAGAATTTCAATTCATGTCTGTTCCATCTGTACAACAGACCAAGTGCACTATTTAATTCTATCTGCTGCCGTATCTGAGTTAGATTACGTGGTAAATCTAAATTTCTTATTCATTTGCTGCTTTGTGGAGACGAATGAACTAAAAATGCAAATTTGCTCAAAGCATATTCCAATGAGTTTCTACAAGTTAAGCCAACGATTCCAACTCTCACTTCATAACTGCGAGCTAACGGGCGATTCAGTAGCAACAAAACGTCAAATTTTAATGAGATGGGTTTATTGGGCCTAGGATTTATTACATTGCAACATTACATTTGTTTCTTTTAGAAGACATGTTCCTTCAAGCAAGTGCAAAGTCCAAAAAGTTTTTTTTTTCAGATTTTATTTCGCGGACTCTCGGTCCTTTCCTGTGTGAAGTGTTTGATAACAGGAATGGGGCAACTTTCTATCAGTTAACCAACATTTTCAGTGAAATTCGGACTAATGAATATAACCAAAGAGGCACGTTGGGAACCGAGAGAAAATGAACCAACTGAACAACTTAAACAACAACCAAGTCAACAACTTAAATCGGAACAAAACTACTTGGCCTGTGGAAGGAGATGAAAGAACATGTCTCGAACTGCCACAGAAAACGGCATGAGAAACAGAGAACATGAAACCCTGGCATACCTCTTGAGAAATAAAAATAATTAAAACCTGAAACAAATAACTGCATAGAAATATTAATTTAACACATTCTGGTAATATTCCGGGAGGAGACATGAGGCAGTTGGGCAACACAGGTCAGCAGGCAAATCATGCATATTTAGCAAATTATATTATCAACATAACAAGATCTGTATTTTCTTCATATTAATGAAATTAATTAATGCCACAGACCTAGCCCAACACTCTGAAGCTGAGGCACCGATTTTAAACAATTTGTTTGTTTTATCTCTGCACGGGGTTCAGACGGAAAATGTAATGAGAAATAGAACACAGAACAGAGAACATTACAGTACAGGCCCTTCGGCCTTCGATGTTGTGCCGATCAGTGGAACCAATCTAATGACCCTCTAACCTCAACTATTCCAATGTTATCCATATGCCTATCCACTGACCATTTGAACGCCCTTAAAGTTGGCGAGTCCACAACTGCTGCAGGCAGGGCATTCCACGTCCCTACTACCCTCTGAGCACAGAACCTACCTCTGACAACCGTCCGATAATTACCAACCCTCAATTTAATGCTATGTCCCCTCGTGTTAGTCATCACCATCCGAGGAAAAAGGCTCTCACTGTCCACCTTATCCCATCCTCTGATTAAGGTCAGATTACAATATCAAGAGAAGCATGGATGAATGGTCATCGCCAAAATTCCTGCATTTTTAAACATAGTGAGTTGGCTTCCACTCAAACTCATTTTCAGCAGATTCTAACAGCCACTGCTCTCACTTGTACCAACACAAATCAAGTAGTCCAAATAGAGGTTTTACAGTAAAATGTTGCCATGCGCGCGTAAAGCATTTCCATTCAATTTTGTGTTTAAATCTCAGCTTGCCTTAAGTCTCGGCCGAGAAATTAATACATGCATTAATCAGGTGTTCTAAAGTCTAAATACATTTGAAAGGAAATAAGTTATAAAAAGAATCAGGGAATCTAAATTATTCACCAACTGAAACTTCCTTTCCTTAAAATCCTAATTCCAATACACACTCATAACAACGAAGGATGTATTTGAATATGCAAGAGCCTTTTCCCTAACTGGAGCGGAGAATCCAAAACATTGCTGGAAAAAAAAATATAAGCTTCCAGATTTTGATTTGATCGTCCATTTTGATTTTCAACTCCAATTTATTGATTCTGCACACCAATGTCAGGTAGACGGCGATCAAAAACAATTTTCATTGGACCTTTGTGGCCTCAGAGCAATATTCGGCAGAAGTGTTAGGCCCCTGGTCCAAACTGACTGTGCCGGGTGGAATAAAACCAGTTCAGTCTAACCCCACTAGCCTGTTCTTGGCTCCTTTGTGCGTTACAATACTTCAGACGCAGAAGCAAGTATGTTTTCAATGTGCTGAGCACTTCTTCATCCTCCAGCTTTTCAGACACTGAACTCGCCTCCTCTCATTGTAAATTGATGTACATTAATATCCTATTACCTCCAGATGACACTTATTATTCAAATTATCAACTTTCCCTTACATCAGTCACCAACATTTTTATTATGAAAGCTCAATATATCTGCAAATATGTTAACATTTTATGTCAATGAATTATCAATAGACATCGGGATACTTTCAATCAATAATAACTCACAGTTGAGAAGCTGCAATGCAATTAGAGTCAGGAAGGAGCGCAGCATCGTCCCGACTGTCGGTTACTGCGATCAGAATTGACTATTCACCGAGTTTTGTACACCGGTACCGGGCTGTCCTTCCAACACTTGCTGGAACACCAAACGCTCCAGGAATGAATTCTTTGTTCAGGAAATAATGTTTCCTCCCCTCTGACCAATTGATCCTCCCATGTGTGAAATGGTATTTGCGGTTGATAAAAGATACCAATGACAGTTCTATCCACCTCCTTGCCCTGTGCGGCTAATGAGGCCTACATTTTTGATAAGGAAATGAGTCACTAACCCAGCATCGGATTATCGAATCATCATATCTTACAGCACAGACACAGACGAGTGTAGGAAATGCAATTGGTAAATGTTTGTAAATCATATTAAGCCTGGCTTGGACTGGATTATTTAGAATTATTTTTGTTCTGTTTTACCACTTACGGGCAATTTCCGAGGAAGAGTTGAAGGCCGTGGAGAGAATTAGGGTTAAAATTCCCAGGTTAAACCTGGGACTGCTGTGATGTGGAGAAATTGCATAAATTGCATGTCAGATCCTGTCACTTTCCTCAAGAAATCTGTGAGTGAGGGTTCTCACCGACAAGTCCAATCCAATCGGCTGTTTAAGGCTCCTACAGAGCCCGAATACAGCCTGTATTCACAACCTGATTTTCACATCTTCACAAAGGAAAAGTGAAGGGATTTCACTCCAACAGTAACTCAAGCAAGAAGTTCAAATCTGTAACATCTAGAATTTTTTTTTCCCCGAGTGAAAACAGACCTTTTGCTCCTTGCTCTGAGAACAACCTCCAAAGTTTTTACTGTCTTCTATTCAGAGAACAATATTCTCGAAATACAGAAAGCCTAATTCATGTATAATTTTAATATGTAGCACCTCTATACGGAAATCTTAGATACAATGCTTCTGTTAAAAGACTGTTATTCTCTATTGGGACATAATTACTTTTTAAACATACTTTAGAAGCACCATTACATATCTGAGCGATTTTGCTGCCTCCGCCCAGTTTAGAGTGACAGAGTTCGGCGGGACTGTGCCGTTCAGAAATATTTCTTATCTGTTGGACAAATGTAATTTTATTTTCATGATCAAATTGACAGTTATTTGAGTGAATGTCTTTACAGGGCCGCGTTTAGAGAAGGGAGGCCCACGGACATATTTGTTCCATACAGGAAGAAATGATTCCTGAGAAGCTGAGCAATTGGTGTTGAGTTATACTCTGTCACCCCGAAGCAGCTCACTGTCTGTTCAGAATCAGGACATTCGCTGCGCGTTTTCCTGTGTTGCTGAACAGACAGGAAACACCTGGCCTTGTGGTCAGGTCTCTGCTCGCATGTTAGTCGCTGCTAGACTTTAACATTGACAGATTGCAATTGGGCATTCGAACATGGGACATGTAAAACTTTAAGTACATTCATGAATTCACCAGCAGCATATGACAGAATGGCATCAACAAATACTCCTGATTATCCGGGGCCTCCAGGAATTGAATGTCGCTGAACATTTTGACATTTCAGTTGTGTTCAAATGCCTGACTGGCTCAATCTGCCTATTAACATTCAGTGCCACAGGCCTGGCCACTTTCACTGTGTCCTTTGAGATTCAGTGTCTCAGGCTTGGCTGAGGTCACTCTGTTCTTTCAGATTCAGTGTCACATTTCTGGCTGCATTTGAACTGTTGTTTGAAATTCAAGATCTCTGTCCTTTGAGACTGAGTGTCACAGTCCTGCGCTGTTCACTCTTCCTTTCAGTTTTAGTGTCACAGGTCTGGCTGGGTTTACTGTGTCCTTTGAGATTCATTGTCACAGGCCTGGCTGGGTTCATTCTGTCATTTGAAATTCAATGTCACTGGCCTGACGAAGGGGTGAACCCCAAAAACTTGTGGGTTTACTATCAAATAACTGGTTGGACTTTAACCTGGTGTTGTGAGACTTCTTACTGTGTTCACCCCAGTTCAACACTGGCATTTCCACATCACAGATTCACTCTGTCCATTGAGATTCAGTGTCACGGGCCTGGCTGGATACACTGAGTTCTTTGAGATTCCTTGTCACAGCCCTGCCGGGGTTCACTCTGTCATTTGAGATTCAGAGACCTGGCTGGGTTGGAACTGTTATTTGAGATTCAACGCCTGAGGTCTGACTGGGGTCACTCTGTCCTTTCAGATTCAGTGTCACAATCTTGGTATCCTTTCAGTCTGAGTGTCACAGGCCTGGCTGGATTCACTCTGTCCTTTGAAATTCAGTTTCACAGACCTGGCTGTGTCTAATCTGTCCTTTGAGATTCAATGTCACAGACAAAATTGGGTTCAATGCATACTTACATATTCGGTGTCACAGACCTGGCTGCATACACTGTGTCCTTTGAAATTGAGTGTCACAGGCCTGGCTGGGTTCATCTGTTATTTGAGATTCAGTGTCACAGGCCTGACTAATTCACACTGTCTTTCACAAACAGTGTCACAGGCCTGTCTGGATTTGTTCTGTGCTTTGGGATTCAGTGTCAGAGGCGTGTCTGAGTTTACTTTGCCCTTTCAGATTCAATGTCAGAGGCCTGGCTTTGTTGGAACTGTTATTCAAGATTCAAGCTCTGAGGCCTGGCAGAGTTCACATCTACCCTATGAGATCCTACCTCACAGGCCTGGCTGTGTTCACTCTGTCCTTTCAGATTTGGTGTCTCAGGCGTGGCTGGGTTGGAACTGTTTTTTAAGTTTCATTGTCTAAGGCCTCACTATGTTCACTCTGTCCCTTTGAGATTCTGTGTCACAGGCCTGGTTGGAGTCACACTGTCCTTTAAGATTCAGTGTCAAAGACGTTGCTAGGTTCACTCTGTACTTTGAGATATAGAATCACATTCCTGGCAGGGCTCACTGTGCTCTGTGAAATTCAGTGTCACAGGCCTGGCTGCATTCTCGCTGTTCTTTCAGACACAGTGTCATAGGCCTGGCTGGGTTCAATTGTTGTTGAGTTTCAGTGTCCTAACATTGGCTGGAGATGGAGGGAGTGAGGTGGCTAATTGAGTGCAGTGAGGCAGCATCAACTGTAGATGGAGACAGTCAGGGACTAGTTCAGTTCAGTGAGATAGCATCACCAGCAGATGGGCAGAGTGAGGGGAAACTGAGTGCATTGCAGCAGCACCACCAGCAGATTGGGACAGTGAGTATTCTCACTGGGTGCAATAAGTCAAAGATACCAGGAGATGGAGACAGAGAGGAGGTAACTGAGAGGACATGGACAGATTGCTGGAAAGAATGATTGTTGATTTGTTGATCGCAGTGAGGATAATAACAGTGTTTGGGGGACACAGAGAGATGAATGAAAAGTAGAAGACTGAGGAGAACAGCAGGATGTTACAGGACACAGGTGGATTGGTGAGACATAGTTAGCAGTATGGATAAAAGCAGGGCTTGGGATGCCAGACAGATTGCTGAAATGTAGTAAATAATGATGATTATCATCAAATTTGGGAGGACACAGAGAGATGGGAGAAAGGCAATAGCAGTGAGAGTGAGAACAGGAATTGGCAGGACACAGGTAGAATGGTAAAATGTTGTAATGAGTGGGGATAAAGCTAGGAATCTGGAAGGCAGTCAGTTTCCTTTAACGCAACAAAGAATCAGGATAACAAGAACATTTGTTTGGACAGGTAGACTGGGAAGTGCAATAATCATGGACAATATAGGCAGGATTTGGGAGCAGACAGCCAATTGTAATTATCACTAAATAATTTTGTTAGCACGCCGACGGAATGGTGAAGGATTGCAAATGTTGGGGATATATCCAGGATTTCTGTGGACACTGACTGATTGCTGTAAAGCAGTTAGAAGTGAGAACATCAGCAGGCTTCTGGAGAACACGGATTAGTGTCGAAATGTTGTAAACAGTGTGGGCAACAGTAGGTTTCAGGGGGATACAGACAGAATGGTGAAATGTAGTAAACAGTGTGGGTAACAGCAATGTTTTGGAGAACACACACGGATGGGTGAAGTATTGCAAAGAGTGATGGTAGAGGCAAGATTTAGTAAGCAATGGCAGATTGGTGTAATATAATAAAGAGTGAGGAAAACAACAGGGTTTGGAAGGATGCAGCAAATGGATGAAGTGTGTTAATCTGTCCGGATAGCAGAGGATTTGTGTCTCTGGGGTAGTGCTGGAATGAAGCATGGTGCTGAATTGAGTAGTTGGGGAAATACGGTTGTGAATGTGACGATCCAGAGCATAAAAAAGGAACAGAAATGTATCAAACCGTGTATCTAACTGTCATAATCTTTATTTAATAGTATAAGAATGGAAGCTGCTACAAAATGGAATTCGAATAGATGTGACAATAATAAGCACCCAATTTTGAATTGTAGTCCCGGCTCTGCTCCATAATGTGATGTGATATAAGAGCTTTAATATGGACAGTGAAATACCGGATATACATTCTGTTCTGTTTCTCATCGAACAGGATGCAGACTCACTCAAACTGAGAAGAATTTGCAAATTCATAAAAAAAAGAAGGAATGAGCGACTGATTCAGAAACTACAATACCGATACCTGGAGTTGAAGGACATTCCACACAGTGATATTTGTGGAAAAGTTAAGGGATCTCCCCTTTGATGTAATGCAGAGTCATATATCTGAAGACACCACATCCTGGATTTGGATTTGTTGATGACTATTGCCTGAAACTATAAAATAAATAGAGTGAGAATTACAACAAATCCCACATCCAGCTAAACGCATCACATGTGCTGTATTTTATTTTACAATATTCCAGTCCAACCAGCTGTTTATTTCTCTCTAAAACACACTGCACCTTCTCTCTGATCCTTTCATTGTAATTCACCACTGGAAATACTGCAGGGTTTGGATCTTGCTGGATGGTAAGGAGATGATAAGGTGAGTTTTGGACAGCTACATTTCTAGCGGCAGCGATTGGGAAATGTTAGGATGGTGTGGAAATTCCTGGGACGTGAGAGATGACGAGACTGTGCCCATTTCCTCTTAATCTTCAAGAGGCAAAATTCCAAGTTCCGGGAGTTAAAATCCCGCTCATTGAGATCGCGCTTTGACCATATTGTAGATCAGAATTTAAGCAAAGATATATGTTTTATTTTAAGCCCTCTTCAATAGAGCATTTGGTGAACAGTTAGAAATGTAGCAGGTTTGGAGAAAGGGGTGGCTGGGACAAGGACGAAGGGAAGGTCTGTGGTAGACATGAGAGTTTGAATGAGAGAAAAGTGAATCCCCCCCAGAGCCAAAGGGAATGGAGATGGAGAAAAAAAAACAAATGAACAGAAACTGGGCCTGGAGCAGGGGCGGTGCTGAAACAAAATGGACTCACAGTTTACTTTCTCAAACTGTTTGACTGGATATTAAGTCCAGAAAGCTGTCAGGTGTGGAGGGTTTGGGTAAGTGGGAGGATTTCCCCTGGACCTGCTCCAGGCCCTGGTTTAAACTGTCATCTGTAGATCCAGGATGGGTGTGGCTGGCGGGGGAGGCAGGGTTCCCTCTGGCTGATCTGCAGTGGTCTTGTCAGTGCCCAGTTCGATCTGATCTGTGCAGCCCAACACACTGGAAAATGCGTGAAAGGAAATGAAGATTAGAAATCTAACTAATGTGTCAACTCCTTCAGAGGGTCACACACTGTATTCTGACAAAGTGAACTGGATTACACTGAATGGGAAGTCATGTAATGTAACCCTCACAGGCTTCATGAATGAAGTACATTTTTTTCGGGGGGTGGGGGGGTGGGGGGGATTAGCTTCAGACTCCAGCCTGGTTGTTTCAATAAACAGGAGCTGATGTCTATCTGTGTGTATGTGTGTCTGTTTCCCTGGGTACGGTTCCCTGAGAGTTTAAAATTCTGCATCTCTCTCTCCCTCTCTCTCTGTGGAGCTGCTGGTTAAAGACACATTGACAATATTTATCTGACAGAAACTCCCCTCCCCCATTCAGTGCTTCTGATTTCAAAAACGTTTAGACGTTTTTTTGCAGCTCTGATCTGTGGTGACTCAATAAACATTAAGCAGAGAGCACACACATTCACACAAATAGACAGGAAACAACAGAGATTGGCTTGGAAATAAGAAGTGTAAATATAAATGCAGCAACAAAGAACTTTGCAAGAAAGTATTTGAGTTCAGGCAACTTAAGCAAAACGTGAACTTTGCAAGAATCAGCAAAACCTGAAGCCGCTGGAATGCTGGATGAGCAAGTTATACAATCCACAGTCAGACCTGATCTCTCTCTGGACAGTAAGAAATCTCACAACACCAGGTTAAATTCCAACAGGTTATTTGGTGGGAAAAGCCACTAGCTTTCGGACCACTGCTTCTTGGTCAGGTGAATGGATTTCAGTTCCCAAACACGGCATATAAAGGCACAAACTCAATTTATAAACTGATGTTGTGAAACGTCTCACTGTGTTTACCCCAGTCTAACGCCGACACCTCCACATCACCACATCATCTCTGTCTGGGCAGGGCTGCTGGTTACTTTCAATCCATTTTCCCCTCATCCCCGAGTGAAGAGAGAGAGAGAGAGAGAGAGAGACAGAGAGAGAGAGAGAGAGACAGACAGACAGACAGACAGACAGAGACAGAGAGAGGTAGAGAGAGAGCCTTGGGATAAACAATTTGCCTGGTGCTCAGCAACGCACATAGACACAGCACCCCCACCCCCAACCCCTCAGAGACAGGTTGGTGTTGGACTGGGCTTTACCTGAAGTAGGTGGGCTCAGGTGAGATGCAGGAGATGTGGTTGGATGGGGGTTGATTGGGGAGTTGTGGGCAGTTAGTGTGATTCAGTGAGGGTATAAAAAGTCTGGGGATCAATTGTTCTGTTTCTGTGCACATGAGTTGATAAGTGTCCGGTTAATTCTGTCTTTGTGTGTGTGTGTGTGTGTGTGTGTGTGTGTGTGTGTGTGTGTGTGTGTGTGTGTGTGTGTGTGTGTGTGTGTGTGTGTGTGTGTGTGTGTGTGTGTTTGCACTAATATTTTAAAACCCTTTTTACCCACCACATAGCCCCTAGCCCTGGAACTCTCTCCCCCACAAGCAGGACTCTGGGACTGAGAACAAGCCTTACCCCAGGCTCAGGAATTTGAATTTCAGCTCCCTCTCCCTCCCGGTGCTTTACAGTGAGATGGAGAAAGAGAGACTGGGAATGCCACAGTCAGGTTCCACAGGGAATCCAACACTGCAAGAGGACACACCCGACACTCAGGGCCTCTGTCTCTTTCCCCCATCATCTCCCCGAGCCCCTGACGTTCCCCAACCGTTCTCTGTTCAAACTGTCAAATGTGATTGATCTATAATGGAACCAATACATCCATCGAGGATTCCACGAGATATTTTGAACCATCAGTGATTCTTTTAGGCACAATTTGCAACCCAATTGCTCTGATATTGCTCATTGTGCAATTAACTTTGCGACAATGCATCAATGATTCAATGAAGAGAGTGTCAACGCCTGTTGTGAGCGGAAGCAGATATGTCTAATTTGAAATAATAACCTATTGAAGGCCCAACAAGGAGAATACAACAGGTGCAGAACCGTGAAGGAAGTCTAAAATAATCAACGCAAATCATTGCCAATGATACCAGATTCGATCTATGTTTTGCAGTGCAGACTCACCTCAAAATGAGTAAGGGTTGGCAATTCAACAATTATTTGGGGGAGGAGGCTCCACACTGGTGTGACAGGCCCGCATGTGAATATAATGGAGGAGGCTAAATCATCGCAGATAATCTACAGGCAGAAATGTTGGTTTGATGTTTCACATTTGTTTCATGGGTTCAGCATGCCAGACTTCAGCCATTTTACACCCGTCCACGTGATATCAAGGAGCGACTGAAGGTGCTGGAAAATGATCAGTCATTAATGCAGATTATCCAAAGCCAATAGTGTGGAGTTTGTGTCGTTTTCACACAGACAGCTGATCCCACAGATCACAGATAAGAGGGCTCATTTCTGGCAGTTAGCTAAAGTTCAACAGGCAGGGAAGCGGCAGGGCACCAGGCACCAGAGGCAAATATTCAACACATTACCAACTGCTGCATTCAGAATTATTGAAACATCTGGATTGAAAGAGAATTTTGCATGATGAGGACAGAGAGAGTTGATATCAGAGTAAGGTAGTGACTTGGGTGAGGGAAGAAGGAAACACATATGATGGAACGCAGGAAAATAGGGAGATAGAAAAATAACAAAAAAAAACTGAACGTAGGCAGGGTAGTCAAGAATGGGGAAATGGAACAATTAGAGATATGTAAGGGCACAAATGATAAAAACTGACGACTTTAATTTATATAACGCCTTTTACACACTCAGAATATCCCACAGAGAATCATTGCCAATGCTAAAACTGCCATCAATGAAATAAGATACAAAGTGTTGCAGTGAATACAGCACAAACAAGAATGGCACGTATTACAAACTATCCGGGTATTTAATCTTTTCCAGTGAGTTTGTCAGTGAATAGCGATGTCTTAGCATAACGATTCCTCACAGCAGACACACAATATGTTGGAGAGCGGAAGATTAAACAACCACTACAACAATGACAGAAATAAGAGGCAGAGTAACCAGTGGACAAGTTAACCTTACAAATTATTTGCATTTTATTATGAATCTCCGGTTGAATCATTTACCCGATTTTTTTTTTAAGTTTGTGATCAGTAACCTGCAGAAGAGAACACATTTAACACATTTAATCTCTGATCACAGGAACTGTTTGTCTGTGCGCTGTTCTTCAGTAAGAAGCAACTTGGAGCGAAACCCCACATTATGTGAGTGAACAGCTTAATATTTAACACGTCTCAATATAAAGAACTCCCACACTCAAGTCGTCTCATTGCAACTTATTGGAAAATGGGGAAAGTGCTGTGCATAATATTTGGTGTCTTGCTGCTGGTGCAGGAAAGTGCTGTCCAAGAAGCCCGCGTCTACGCTCTTGAAGAAGACGGTCAGTATATCTCATGGTTGCCAAAATACGGATGTTCCTACTCTGCATTGTAACGCGCTTTTTTTAATACAACTTTCTATCACTCGTATCTATCACTGGTTTGGATCTCAGATCTGGCAAATGTCACCGCTTTATTCCTGCCAAAATCTGAATGATTTAAGTTTAAATTCAAACAATGTTCTTCAGCTTTATTTTTGTCGTCCGTCCTATTCCCATACACATCCCCCCCACCCACCCGCCCCTCCTCCCCCCTTCCCCCCCACCCACCCGCCTCTCCTCGCGCCCCCCCCCCCCCTCCCCCACCCTCCTCCACAATCTTCACATCTTTATCTCCTAAAAGGTTACCAGGCACAAAATTTTCACAGAACTCTGCTCTCCAAAAATAATCAGCCGAATCTCATCACTTCCTCCAAGGCGAACTTACTTTCTCCAGTTCCCTCACTGCTCCTCACTGATACTTGATTTCAAATCTTATCACATAATTATTCCAAAGTGCATTATTATAAGAAAGTCACTAATAAATCTAATCAGGTGTACAAACGAAAAATAAATAAATATAAAGTGAACGGAATTTTTAACTCACTGACACCAGCAATGATTTTTTTTTTGAACAATGAATGTAAACGTTAGAGGAAGCTCGTTTAGCACTTGAAGGAGAAAGATAATTTTGTAAGATTGTATTTTTACAACCGCCCTCAACTGCATGTAACAAAACCGCCTCGGATTGCTGATGTTCTCATGTCTACCGTCTATTTCATCACCCATAAATGCAGACCAAATATTCCTCTTTTGTTTTGTTTCAGAGGCGAGGTTCAGATGCAGAATACTTGGAGGGGTCTGCCGATATGGAAGCTGCGCACCGGACCGGGTTCTTCCGGTTTCTAATCTGTGTTGGTATGGCCAACACTGCTGCGCGGATCCAGCACTTTTGCAATGAAATATTTGAATTGTAATCGTTTCCTTAGCAGCCAGCTTCAAATCGGCCGTCCTTTCATTGTGGCTGCAACAGATCTCTGCATTTCAGAATTATAAAATATATCAATAAAACTCACTGGACTGATCACCGATTATTGTGCAGATCTGGTTTCTCATCCGGTTTCTATATTCCTGCATTAACACAAAGGGAAAATATATCAGAAAATGTCACACTGGGGACATAGATTCATTCAGTGAAGAAACGGCCTTCAGGCGACCACTTCTGCTCCATAAATATCGATCACTAATGGCAAAGTAAACATATTTCTCTGTACTTATCCCATATTATTGAATAGTAAAACAATTCAAGCCCATTCAAATCCGTTTTAAGCTTGGAAATGTTATGACCTTGCCGACCTTCCCAGGCAGTTTATTCTAATTTCACATTACATTTTGAGTGAAGAAGTTGCCTTTTCTCAAATCTCATCTGAGTCTCGTGGCCCTCATCCTAAAAGTATGCGCCTTCATTATTCACCCCTCAACCAAGGGAACCGGTGTTTTTTCATTCATCCTCTCTATACCCCTATAATCCTATCACCTAAACCATGCCTCCCTGAAAGTTATTTGCTCTAAACAAAGGAATATAGAAAACAGAAGCAAGAATTATCAATTTGGTATTTTGAACCTATCCTCCCAATCATCTTGATCACGGCTGTTCATCAAGTTCAATATCCTGACCCCCACCCTCCCTACTATATCCATTGAGCCCGTGAGATCAAGAGGTACACCAAATTTATTATTCAAAACACACAACTGTTGGGCCCGACTACTTTTGTAGTAGTAAATTTCATCGGCTCGTCACTGGCTCTGGTCGATTATTTTCAGCTCACCTCAGTTCTAAAAGTTTTATCCTTTCTCTGAAAATTACGTAACCATTTTTCGACATCCAACCAATTGGAACATTCTTTGTGATTCTGCCCTGTCCAATCCCGTTGGAATTTTATGCGTTTCTACAAATCTCCCCTCACTCTGCTAACCACCAGTAAAAACAATCCTCACCGAGGAGTATCTTCTCATATGACAGACCTGCCATCCCAGGAACCAGCCTGGTAAACCTTCGCCGTACTCCCTCTATATCAAGGGCATCGTTCCTCAGGTAAGGATACCGAATTCAGGATATGGCCTCAAAAATGCCCTGCACAATGTTAATGAAATATCCCCATTGTTATACTCAAATCCTCTTGCTATTAAGTCCAACATACCATTTTCCTCTGTTACTGTCTGCTGTAGCTGCGAGCTTCCGTTCAGATAAATAATTTAAAGACAATGAAATTCAATCCTTTTAAAAAAAAAACAAGCAATGCCAACTCACTTGTTCAAATGCTCCATCCCAGGCAGCATTCTGGTAAATGTCCTCTCTACAGCCTCCAGTGTTACCACATATTTCCGGGAGTGAGGTGACCAGAATTGCACACAGTATTCCAGCTCTCATTCGCCATTCCCTCATTTTGTTTCTCCTCCAACAGTGATCTTGTCACACTGATCAGAGAGAAATCAATCTGTCACTGCTCTGCCATTCTAACCATCCAATCATTATCAGCTTTTAATCAATAAACACTCTCCAAAGCATAGTGTCATCTGCAAACGTGTTAATTGTTCTCCCGTACCACATTACTATCCATGTTGCTATGAATATAATAAACTAGAAACGTTCCAGTGCTGATCATTATAACTTTGGATACCGGAATGCCGTCCATCGAACAGCCTCACACCATAATACTTTGAGTCCCAATAGTAAGCCAGTTTCTAATCCAGCTCGCCAAGTTTCCCCAAATTACACTGGCTTTAGCCTTTTCAATCAATCTCCCAAGTCGGAACTTGACAAATATTTTGCAAAGATCCACAAAACTATAAGAACTGAACTTCCCTTGACCACACACAAAAAAAAATCGACCAAAATTGTTCGGCATGACATCCATCTGACAAAACCATACTGGATATTTATTATTAACTGATGTACTTCCAACTGAATATTCATCTTTTAAACAAAGCGCATTTTGGAAGTTCGAAATGACAGAACTCTTAGAAACATTAACAGATTAAACCGGGACTGCAAGCCAACAGTTTCCTGAAAGTGGCAGCAGGAGAGGGGCACTTGGCCAAGAAAATGCGTGTCATGCCAGCCTTTATCTGTCGGTGTCTGGAGTATAAGAATTTTGCAGCTAGTTTGAACTTTAATCAGATAGGGAACACAGAGTACAGTTCTGTTTGGCACACGATAGGATGTGATGGATCTGGATAGGGTACAGAAAACATTTAACAGTTATCTGCTTTGGATGGTGTTAGCTGCGAGGAGAGTTTGGGCAGAGATTGTTCGATTTCACTTGAACTTTGGAGAATTGGGTATCTGATCGAACTTTGCAAAATGAAGAGAGTCGTGGATAAAATGGACAGTCGAACTCGTTTTCCAGGGGGAAAGAAAAAACGCCAATTATTAGGGTACCAAAGTTGAAGGCGAAATGGTGAATGCTTGAAGGAAATGTAACAGGTAATTTCATTACACGGGGGAGGGGGAGAGGGTAGGTTCTTGAATGTATGGTCAGTGGAGGTTGTAGGAACAGATTCAATAACAACGTTTAACAGGAGTATTGACGGTTACATGAATAGAACAAAGAACAAAAACAGCCCGGGAAAGAGGCTCTTCGGCCCAACGATCCCTTGGCGCCATTTTAACATGGCCAGTCCCCCCTTCATCCATGACCCATGATCGGGTGTTCCGGTTTCCTCCCATATTAAGACGTGCGGTTTCGATGCATTGACCTGGACAGGCGCCCCACTGTGGCGATGAGAGGGATTTCACAGTAACTTCATCAATCAATAAACTGAACTAATGTGTTAAAGATGTTTATTTTTCGAGGTGCGAGAATTATTGGCAAATTGAACCTTTATTATGGATCAATAATTACCCTTGGAAAGATGGTGATCAGTTTCCTTCACTGCGTACAGTCCAGTGTAGGCTGCTAACACATTCATCGTGTTGTTAGAAAGTGATTGGATTGATTTGGGTCCATCAACACTGACAGAATGGTGATATGGATGAGTTTCAATGCTCTGGTTTTGACAGATCAGCAGAGGCTCAGAATGAATCAGACATTCTTAAAGCTCTGTTACTAGAAATGTTGAAAAATGTGAGTCATTCTGGAAGATCTGTGAAATGTGAGTAAATATTATTGCATTTGGAAATATATATGTCGTTCAGCAATATTTTTATGAGATTTTGTTTGCCTGTGATGGTGTTGTTGTATCGGCTGCCATACACTGCCTATCGCTAACTGCCATTGAGAATATGTTACGAACTGCTTTCTTGAACTGCTGCAGTCCACATAGTGCAGGTCCTGCTCGGGGTCCGGTTCCGTGATTTTCCCCAGAGCAGCAGTGAAAGAAATGCATTTTTTTCCACGTCAGGGTTGTGGGTAACTGGGAGAGATAAAGGATTTGTGATGATGTTCTGATATCTCTACCAATTTGTCCATCTAGCTGGTAGATTTCTCGGTTTGGACTGTGCTGTGGAAGTGACCATGTTGCTTTGCTGCAGTGCATCTTTTAAACGCTGCACACTGCAGGCAATGGGACGGGATGAGTGGAGAATCGATTTCATCGACGGCTCGTCACTCAAGCTTGCCAATTTTTTCATGGATGATGCCAAGCTTTCTGAGTGCTGTGCAAATTGGGATAGATTAGGTAGAAGGCTGTGCATGTTTGGTTGTCGGCGAGTTTTCTTTTTGACGTTTGCTTGTTTAGATCAGAATAATATCAGGAAGAATAGGGTTTCTGAATGGATTGCTTGCTGTTAGTTGTTGGCAGGCATGATCCAGGAGGAGAGAGTTCCTGATAACACGCAGTTAGTGTGTCGTTACCAACAGCTAAAGGCCGTCACTGGACAAACGAATCCACAAATCACTTTTCAACTATTTTATTGAAAATAAGTTGTGGACCTCACATGCAGGAATATAGCACGTTAACAGGCAGAAAACAGCGCGAGTGAGGTGGGTCCACATTTAACCATCCCTTTCTTAATCTCCCCTTGGAAAATTGTGTTTAAATTGTTCAGTTTTACCAACACTTCTTGTGTTTATGTACTGATAAAATGACGGTCTGAGCTCATGAATATTTCTGTTTTAATGACTGTAACAGCCGAATGATGGTTAGAATTGTCGGGTGATAGTGTTGGGGCCTATCTGGAGTAAATGAAAACTAATGGATTACTGGATATAAAGTTTGAGGAATTAAAATAAAGAAGGAAAGTTGGAAATCTGACTGCCATCTTCACATGTCACGGCGCCGTCAGTGGTCCCGAATGCTCGCGGTAGTGCTGGGATACAACATCCTGTTGTATTTAGTTGCTGGGGAAATGCTGTGGACCCTCCCCCTCACTCCAGTGACAATTTAAATTACAATAAATGAAGATAACGGAACCAAAACATTGATTAACCTGTTCTAATTTTTATTTAATGGTATAAGAAGGAAAGTTTTTACAAAGTAATTTTCAAATGCACTTGGCAAATATTTCATCAAATTTTGAATCATAATAATGGCTCCGTTCCACAATGCAATGCGATGTAACAGCTTTAATATGGACAGTGCAATGCTAGAAATTCATTCTACGTTGTTTTTCATTGTTCATTGAACGGAACGTTTCTTTTTTCATGCAAAGCAAAGAGAGAAATCATAATTCATTAAGCATAACATGAAGTAATGTCCAATTAATTTTACACAACAGCAACATTTATATCTGGAGTTACAGCATATTCAACATGGCGATATTTGTGGAAAAGTGAAGGGGCGTCCCCTTTAAATAAGTCATATGCCTGTGGACGTCACATCCTGCTTGTGTTGATGGCGATGATCTGAAACGGTAAAAGAAAAGTGAGTGAGAATTACAAACATTTCCACAATCAGGTCAACATTTCACAAGTATTTGTGTTATATTCCAGTTCAGCTGGCAGTTTCTTTCTATCAAATACACACTGCACATTGCTTCCGATACTGTCAATGAAATGTACCACAGAAAATACTGCAGGAAATCACAAAGCAGAAACCATGTGGGACAGGTCACATCCCTACACTGCGGCACTCCCATTGGAAAGAATCTCATAAAATACAGTTTAACACTATAATGTATGCTTCGGTGATGAATGGTCACTGCCCAATGGCGGTTAAGAGTCCGTGCTGATGCCACAGACAGCATTATTTTACTTATCTGTCGTGAAAGGAACGCACAAGACGGGATCAATGCGGATCGACTGAGAACTGAGGGGGTAAAGAAACTTTTCGTGAAATTTGGGCTAAACATATCTGCTTTGTTTTATACAATTCGCGGCAGGAACAAAAACCAAATGTCAAATTATTATTTGATTGACTGGGATTCACTTCAAACCAGAGCGATTATATTCCACACAAGAGGGCGGGAGTCTCCAGTCATATTCGGAAGTGATAATCAACTCAGAATGTTCTCTCAGCATTGGGATTCCATGAAGGACATCAGAAAGTGACCTGGATTTCCTCGTAATACCCATGAAATTCTAACTTTCAACCTGAAGTCAAGTGTGTTCCTTAAATTAGTGATCAATTAAACATTGCACTTTTGATTGGGTGAATTTTAATGGTAGGTTGAAAACAAGTTTTCACAGCCCCTCAGCTGGAGCTAGTTCATTAGAAAGCAGGATTAATGTAGCTTCAGAAGCAATTGGTCAAAAACAGAAAACTCCTTCACTGTGACCTTGTCTGGAGCTTCCTGAAACATGGAGTCACAAGGACTGTGCTTGGTGGAATGATGTAATTTAATTTAAAGGTTAATTTCAATCCAAATGTCTAATGTAAAGGTGAATTTAAATCTAAATGATGATAACAGGCATGCGGGGATGATTTTAGGAGGAAAGTCTAAATAGTTTGGCGCTACGTGCATTTGGTATTCAGAAGAATGAGAGGTGATCTCATTGAAACATAGGATTGTAATGGGAATTGACAGGGTAAACGCTGAGAGGATGCCGTCCCCATTAAAGATTCTAGCGCCAGACTGAGGAGTCTCAGTATTAAGGGGCACCAACATAAGACTGAAATTTGCAGAATTTTCTCCTCTGAGTGGGTGGTGGATCATGGCACAGAGAGCTGTGGAGACAGAGTCCCTGTGCACAGTTAAGTCTGAGATAGGCAGATTGTTGATGAATAAATGAATCAAGGGTGACGGGGAAGGGGGAAGAGAGTCAATGTGATGAATGTCTGATCAGTCATGATCCGGTGAAGGGTGAACCAGGCTCGAGGGGCTGAACGGCCTTCCCCTGTCGCAGTTTCTTGTCAAATTATTTTGTACTGATCCCAATCGAATTTCTACAAAACGGAACATTTAATGATTTATCTCACCCAGAGTGTCGAGGTCACCGCTGGAACTTGTCAAAGTGAAGATACCGTCAGGGCTCCGATTCAGCAGCAAGTGCCCACTCTGGGAGTCAATGGTTCCAGTCTCAGCGTCGTCATAGTCTGTCAAAGCAGGAGCTGAGAAGTAATCGCGTTTGATTATAGCAATATATAGCTGAGAGATAATAGCAATTAATTAGTAATAAAGGACAGTTAGAATCATACCCTTAAATGTCTATTATCTCAACAATTATGGGTCAGAAAGAACTGTATCTCTCATGGCGTGGAAATCACTGAGTTTGGGCGCATTGAGTTATTAGGCTAAATATTGTCGTAGTATATTCAAAATTTCGTTCAATATAATCACCTTGCTAATGAATCACCAATCCCTTAAACCCACACTCATTTCACAGCCCAAAATACTTCTGGGAAATGCATGGAAGTTTAAAAAGAAAAACGTTAAAATGTTTTTTTTCGAAAGGAAGCAAACGTCATTTAAATTTCTGGGAACTACCATAAGACATTGTTTCAGGCTTTGAGGTTCTGTAACTGAATTATGCTGAAATATCTGAGCTACTTGGCACTGTCATTTCATGGTGTGCACGTCATTGTGTACACATTTGGAGATTTCAGAAGCTTTTTAGGTATTACAGAGTGAGAAGACTCGGAAGGAAATGGTAGGATATGAACTTCGACTTACCCTGAATAGAGGAGGAATCCTCTTCAGAACATTCTGATCCAGGATCTGTGTCTCCCAAACTGTGACTGGTGTAATATTCAATCTGATTGAAGGAGTCAATGCTTGAAGAAACTGGTAAGCACAAAATGATTGGCTATTAGACAAATTGTCTGCGGTTGTTTCATTACGTTTTTATGATGATCAAGAACGATTCAGAAAGTCGACGTCGACATCACAACAATTTCAACGCCACTGTGACAATGTCCTGACATTTGATCGTGGCACCAGTTTGGGAGAACAGTGAGCAGACTGACTGCAGTGGTTTAAGGGGAAGAGCCAGCGTCACATTACTGGGGCAACTATGGATGGATTAATGATGTCACTCTGGTTCTGAACAGTCCAATGTGTGAGATATCAGTGAACAGAAAATAATGTGAAGAACAAATCTGTTCCGGCTGGGTCAGTGGACAGGGTTTTCTGATACAGAATCCCTTCCCACTTCCATATTGTTTCACTGTCTTTTATCTCCAGAGATGAAAATCCATGAGTAGTGAAAATGGAGGTCGCAGGCAAGACACAAAAAAAGGCTTGAATAGTCTAAATTGGAGCATTATTTTCATTCTGTTCAGTCATTCTGGATAAATCTCAGTCCTCAATACTGCTAAAATTCTTGTGAATTATTTTCGAACCTCTCCTGACTCCTGTAGCCTTTGAATAACATCATGCTCAGAGACATGCAATCCACTCCACTATCTGGTTGATGTTTAACTTCATTTTACCCGACATATTGAGTTTAAATTCACGCCACATACTTTTTGGATGCTGGCAACAGGACAGAAAATACACAGAAAGTATTAGACAAAGTCAGCAGGAGTGGCAATGAAGAAAGGTCATTGACACGCACTGTTGGACTTGTTTATCTCTCCAGCACTTCTGAGATATCCAACATTTCTCTCTCTTTTGGTTACTCTAGAAATGAATTATTGTGTTTGTTTTCACTTCACTCAACATTTTTTTTTTAACATTCTGCATCAAATCATTTTTGGACCATTGCCTTTTAGTACATTTTCTGAGCTACTTCGTTTATTTTGCACTCCACTGTAATACGTAGAATTTCATTTCTTTCTCAACGTGTTTGAATTTGTCTGATGCTTTTGTTGAGTTTCATTTATCAATCGTATGACTTTCACAGGAAGTGTGTTTACTTTCACTAGTAAATTGCTTCAGCACTTGTCTGACCACCAAAATTTACTACCACTGTTAAAATGTGATGGTAAACCTTAAGTTATTGCAATAAATCATAAACATGTGATCTCAGTACCCATTTGTGTAGAACACCAGTTATAATCTTCTTCCGCCTATAGAAACATTTACCCCATAAATTCGTAGATTACTACAGCAAACTGGTTCTAATTTTAAGTTTGCTCCATGATTCTGTACACACCTAGAAAACACTTATATATAGTGCAATTTACTGCTTATCTGATTAATTCTCCTTTGCGATGTATGTTTTAAGTGCATTCACTATCACAAAGTGTAAAAGCAGAAGACATTTTGGGTGCTGCACTATTTCACTGTAAATGACAACAAAGTAATAGAAACAAAACACATGGAAATTTTCTCAAGGGGTGAAATAGTGCTCAGGTCGACCCTCAATAGAATATTGGCCATGGATGACAGTTCCTATGAAATGTCATATCACCGATAGTACAACACCTTCTCAGCACTGCAAATCGTGTCAGACTTGATTCAGTGGACCGAGCTCTGGAATGGAACTTGGACCTGGAAACATCTGAGTCAGAGGCATGATTACCATGGACTAAAATGGAGCTGACCGGTATATTCTGTTCCCATTCATTTGTGTATGAGTTTGTTGTTTCACAAACGAATTTTGGACAACTGGAATGCATTTATGGTGTTAATCATAATTGTCCAGTTGCCATTTGTACGATTTTCACGCTTTTATGATGTGAGAGATCCAGTAATGAAAGGTGTACTGATTGTTCTTTATAATTTATAATTTTTGACATGCAGATATTTTTTCCCTCACTCTGTCGGAATTGGATTAATGTCCCTGCTAATAAATTTCAGCAGATTGATGTATACTTTCCAAAACACTCTCCTTTTCCCTTTCTGATCACGGTGTCAATATTTGTTCTCCATCAGTAGTGTGGAATTACACTCCTTACTAATGATTCAGTGAAAAATTGGAATGGTCCCTCTGCTAGAATTTTCTTTGAAAATGCATGGATGAAAAAAAAAATGATCTTAATGTGTTTGGTGCAAATGGCTCTTTTTTTTGTAAATCTACCATCACTATTTAAATCCTCTGCCGTCACATGTTTAAGTGTTATCATGATACAATCTGCAGAAAAAAAGTTTAATATTTCTGCCATTTCAACATTTTTGATTGCTATTAAAACAGTCCTTGTCGAAAGCACGTGAAGTATCTCTGAATTGCCAAAATTATTTCTGCTTTCATTGTATACTGTATTATTTTATTTAACAACCTATGAATCACTGTTTTAATCGTCTTTGCCAACTTACCTAATTGTGTTCTCTCCCCTTCCCTGTTCGTCACCTCCCTTACCCTGGATTGCTGCCCACAAAATACAACACTTCCCCCCGCCACCTCCCCCAAACCCCACCCTCTCCAAACGCGCTATCCTTTTTTCTTCCTGCTTTGCACGTGTTTGCATTGGTTTCTTTTTTTCTTGTTGTTCTATGAAAATATATGTTGTCCTTGCTTCGGCTGAAAGTCATTTTAAGACTTTCAATATAAGGGGAAAAAAAAACCTTATTGTACTCCAGGCATTTCTTCAGATAACACTGTTTCTGTAATTCAATATCAGCAGTAATGTTATCAATTGATTTATGTTCAATCAAACAGTGTATCCATGATGATTTAAAACTGAACCTTGATGGTCGAAAGGAGTAGCCTATTTGGAATTTGGAAACAACTAATCTGCTCGCTATTTTTACACAGGTGACAAAAAACCCTCTTCAACAGTAACGGAGAATGGAAATCTATTCAAACCTCTTAATCCTCTAAAACCTACTGATGCTTTGTGACAATTCTCCTTTCCATTTCAAGGATGAGGAAATCGTGTTATCAACCAATCAGTGCACTGACGGTTACGGGAGGGAAACCTGAAGTTTTCAGTGTCCATTGAGTTTGAAATGAAATAAAAATACGAACCTGAGACACGGGAATGAGTGGAAACATTGCCAGGCGGAATGTCATCTATTTCTTCATAAATGGCTTGGTTCAAACCAGAAGGTGGATCCCTGACGCCAGTCGAAGGTCCTGATGCAGGGGGATTGAGACTGTTAGTATATTGCTACATTTACAATGAGAAATATAGTTCCTCGATGGCACTGATTTCACATCTCACTATTTGCTGAGGCAAAAAAATGATGGTCTGGAGAGGTTCTCCTTGTTACTCTGGATCATGAATAAAGTGATGATATCACTGCCTCATCACAACGGGAACTGAATCATTTTCAGCCAATATAGTCACAAATAACATATCGGTCAAGAATACTCGGTGCGTGTTCAGATAGAGGCTGTAATTTTGTTTATCTCCTGAAAACTAGTGGTACACAAGGCAATATTTCACCAAATTCCTTAAACACGTTTTAATATCGAACAGATCGCCATCTTGCCAGCAGAACAAATATGAATCTATCCTTCCCCCACTGCCTGACATTATTGCCTTGGAAGTACTTTGCAGGAAGCCTGAAGTCTCAGGACCCAAAACTGAAGCTTCTGCCTCAGAAAGAGTGAAGCTACTCACTGTGCATCCAGTATTGAACCTGCAATTCTCCAGTTTTGGCTGTGCTGAGGTGCAGAATTTGCACCGATGGTTGGGGAAATTCATTTCAAATAGTGTCACATCGCATCTCAAAATGGATCGAATTCGGTTCAAGAGGTTAACACTGGACATAAATCGGGAAGCACAGGTTTGCAACAGATAGTAAATTGAACTGAAATATAAGTTGCCAAATATTTACTAGTCTCAAAGTGCAAAGTGTTTGAATTCTATTTTTTGGATTATTTTTAGAACAATGAAACGCATTTCGAGGCTCAAGAATGAGTGGATAAACCAGGAATAGAAATGTGGATAAATCCCTCACTTAAATTTTATATTTCTCTCTTTCTCAAGCAGCTTGGAAGAAAGCATTAGCTGGATAATTTGTTTCTTCTATGGACAGGAGACATTCCGCGGGAACCAACGTAGCCCTCGGGGCTTTGAAACAGTTATTGATGTTTCAGTGTAAGTTCAGGGATATGATTCGAGCCTTACCTTTCATTGTTGATCTCCTCCTCATTACTGCCAAAAGGGCGATTAATTCACAGACCAACAAGACACCGAGTGATATGCAGATCACCAGAGGGATGGAAGTGTTTTCATCATCATGATCTAACGAAATATTCAAGAAAGTATTTTCAGGTCAAGTTCCACATTGTTTCTTAATGCTTACATGATTATCAATTGACAAAACGAAGCCAATGTTAACATGTCCCAGTTATGCATCTTAACATAAAATTAACATGAGTAGTTAATACCATTTATTAATAAGAAATACTTGAAGGTGTTAGTGATAAATCCGGACCTGATGAAAATACGGGAAACAAGACACAATTATTTGGAGTGATGGTTAGAAAGACATCTGAAAACATGATTCAAATTCAGGAAACAAGGACGGACCACCGTCACACAGTCCCAAACCACACCGCTCAGTGGGACACTTACCAGAACAAATCACACTGGCATCTTCCTTGTGATCACAGTCAGACTGAGCTAATGATGAAAAAGGACAGTCAAACAGAAAGGATTCACTTCCGGTGCATTTCACCTCATCCAGCCAGATAGTACCGTTACCCTGGACAAAGGCGGCCCCTCCTGTGGCCTCGAGAGCAGAGTCACAGCCCAGCTGTCTGCAGACAACACTGGCATCGTTCATATCCCAGGAATCATCACACACCGTGCCCCAGGCTCCATTACACCATATCTCCACTCTCCCGGAGCAATTCGTGATACCCCCAGCCAAACGCACATTTTGTCCTAAATTGGTCAAAAAAAAATATCAGTCATGGCATAGCACAAATGACGAATCAAATGCATTTTGTAAATTAAGAATGTGAAATCACCTGATTCTGGTTTGCAGCCGTTGAGATTTTCCTGCTCTTGTTTCGGTTTATGTCCCCCTGTTGATAGGACAAACATGTTGACTCCATGAGCTACACCAATATTTCAAATCACACCTGTAAGCAGAATGATTGATTGTGTCACCTGAACAAACGACACCTGCATCTTCCCAATGATCACAGTTGTGTTGACCCACGGGTCTGCCTGGCACTGCCAAAGGGTCGACTCGTGTGAAAGGCATTCCATCTCATCCAACCAAATCGGTCCTGATCCTACTCCGAATGAACCAGCATAATAGTCTATGGAAACGAGTGTGCCGCAATCTAACTGTTTACAGATCACTGCTGCATCATGCCGATCCAGTTTCTCCGAGCAAACTGTTCCCCATGTCCCATTATAGAGCACCTCCACTCTCCCCTCACAGCGATGTGTTCCCTTCACCAAACGCAGCTCTTTGTGCTCTGTCAATGAGATATGAAATATCCAGTTGATTCAATGATCAATTCTGTATTCAGAGTGCAATGTATCACATATGTTGTGTCAGTTAAATTCATTGTTTACCGGTATTAATTTACAACGGTCACAGAAAAAAAATACACAACTGAAATCAAACGATATAACCACGAGTAAGCAACATTGAATTTCAATCGAAATATTTGTGTGATGGGGAAAAAGAGGAGTTTTTATGCTAATTAGGGAGAGTTTGGTAAGTAGATCTCTGGATACATGTGACATAAAGGGTTAAAAATGCACTGACATAGGAAATGAATGACAAAGAGAAAGAAGGGGACACATCAAGACAGAGTGGACCACTCATTTGTCAATATTTCAGTCCAGAACAAATAACACAAACAGGGTTTGGCCGAATGACCTTCGTAACCGCTGTTCACCTGCTATTCAGGAATATATCTGACTTATGAAGTTTCATTAATAACTGCAGAAAATGGGATCATTACCAGAGCACATGATGTTCACATCTTCTTTATGATTACAGTCGTGTTTACCCCACAGTGCATGGGGACATTCCCAGAGAAATGATTCATTCCCAGTACATTGCAGCTCATCCAACCAAATTGGGTCTGTGTCTGGTCCAGTCGAAGTGGGAAGAGGAAGCTGCAATGCATTTCCACAACCCAACTGTTTGCAAACCACATCCGCGTCTTTCAGATCCCAGGAATCATCACAAACTGAGCCCCAGATCCCATTGTGATAGATCTCCAATCTCCCAGCACATCGGCTTCCACCACCAGAGAGCCTTAACTGCCTATGTCCTAATAGAAAATATACAGTGTCATGTTATACTTTCAATGCATTAACCTCACTGCTAAATTGAAACTACTGGATAATATAGATCTAAATGTAAACCTATATGTTAGGTGGTGTTGACAGTTAAATGAATCTATGCAGTAGGACACCTGTTCCATCTTACACAAAATAAGAAAGGTCGTGTATAAATATATATTTCAGGTATTCCTAACAACCTCTCTAACGTTTTACGGATTGTATCTAACCCATTCTCAGTGGTATACTTTCCTTTCACACTTAAGAGTGTAATTCTGTTAATTAGCTGTTCCACAAACAATGTTTTAAGCAGCTATTTACACTTGTTTTTCAGTATTTTTTTTGCCATGCATTTTTCAACAGGTTTTTGTAGCTCACACTTATGTATTGGACTAATCAGAAAATGCTGCAAATATCAAATAGCTTAGCAGCATCAGAGGGCCACGAAATAGACGTAACCTTTCACATAGCGACCTGTGCTGGAAATTGCTGCTAAAATCTCCAGAAGCCCCCTTGTTTACTCAATGAATTCAACTTCAAAAGCATCTAAAAACGTGAATGCAATCAAAACATTTCTAAATAATCGTGCACCTTCTAGTTCAGCAGCAGGGACCCACCACTCGTACAGACCTGAACTCACTCCCACCCGCTCCCCTCCTACACCACCACCAGCCCTGACTCTTTGATCTTCATCGGATTCTCTTCAGTCAATAAACAAAGCGTCAAAATATCATGGCCATTTTCAAAGACATCATTTCTCTCCACCACTGATCCTGCCCCAACAGATCAAGCCCACCAGCCCAAGCGTCCATGATAACCAGCGCCAATGAATCCACTTAAGGGTTTCGATTTCCGTCACATCTGATACTTTTTTTTTGCAGCAAACCTTTCTACATCCTTGTTTAATGGTCATGATATTAACGAAAGGGATACAGTATTGGAATTCCAGCTTCAAACCTCCACCTCCTCTCTGCTTTCTCCTTGTCTGTTGAAACCCACTCCTCTGATCAATACATTAGTCCCTCTTGCCGATTTAAACTTTATTTTTGTTGGTCTCAATTTACCGCCGGAAATTACCCAGAAATGAGCAAAATTGTTTAATGTGTCAAAATAGTTCAAACGAACTATGAGTTCACCCCCCCCACGCCCCCCCCCCCACCCCCCGATGACGTCCTGTTTTGCATAGCCGCGTCATTGTCGAACATCTCATCTACGTTCTCCCCAGGGAAAAAAATGAATTATATTCCCCGTTGACCAAGATTATATTTTTCCCTTTTTCAGTTCTGGAAAAGTGACCTGTTTATTCACCTGAGCACAGAACCCCTACGCCGATGCTGTCACTGCGATGCGGGTTCAATGTGAATGTGCTGCACTTCCGGAGATGCGATTCGTTTCCTTCACACCGGACATCATTCACCCACACAGGCCCTTCACCCTCTCCGTACTTTGAATTGGTATAGGCGGTTACCGCTTCGCCGCAGCCCAGCTGTCTACAGGTCACATTAGCGTCATTCAGATCCCAGAGGCTGTCCTGCACTCTGCCCCAGCTGTGGTTGGAGTAAATCTCCACTCGCCCATCACACCGACTTCCCCCATTCATCAATCTCAGTGACCAGTTTTCATCTAGGGATATAAAGACATGGAGAACGGTGGTTACAGTGCAGCAAATTATATCAAATTGATATTGCCTCCCACCAGAGCAGCTCCCTCGGTGCAGAGGTGAAGGATGTGGTGAGAGGCTGCTGAGCACAGTCAGACAGGAGGCTGAACACCCAGCGTGGCTGCTCTGAATCTGAAGCAAATATATTGATAGACAGATGGATAGATAATGAATGCGTATGGACTTCGAGGATGGGCCAACATTTGGGCGGTCAAATATAGAAATATCCTCTTTAATCCCAGCACAACTTGTTTTCATTCCCTTGATTTAGGGACTCACCCGAGCAGATGACACTGGCGTCATTTCCATGTGAGCAGTTAAACTCTTCCACGGATGAAACCGGACACTCCCACAACCAGGACTCGTTCCCGCGGCAGTTGTAGTTCTCCTTCCATATTGTCCCATTTCCCTTCCCAAAGGCTGCTCCTCTCGGGATTTTCTCTACCACTCCACACTGAAGATGCTCACAGACCACACTGGCGTCTTCTGACTCAAAGTAAACATCACAGAGCGTCCCCCAGTGCTCTCCATGCCGCACTTCCACCCGGCCGGAGCACCTGTCCTTTCCACCAACCAATCTCGGCCCAGGGTTTTCTGTTTCAGGAATAAGCAAAGACCCAAATAATTTATACATCGAAATTTGCAGAACACACGCCAGTTTATTTTTGTTAACGGGAATACACACTTCATACTGGCATTCATAATCATTGCCCAATAACCATAAAAGATCACATCGAACTAATTAATACAATTTGTGATGCTTTTAGGAAGGCGCTTCAACCCAAACAGAGCAGTCCATGCTGAAGAGAAAAGCTAATGTGTCATTGGCAGTATATACTGTTTTTCGGCCAGATCCAGTATCTATTTTAAATAAAATGCACTGTGTTTAAGCATTGCATTATGATGCGATTATTAAAAAATCTATATCTTCTGGAGCAATAAGCTGACCATAAAATGGTAAGTGCACCTCTAAAATTAGTCAGAATCTCGGACCGGCTAATTCAGAAAATAAACGTCTTTCTAAAAATTACTGTGTTATTCTGGAGGGTCTGCCCGCCATTGACACGTTATCCATGCTTTGAAACCTCCTCTAGACATTAGTACATTGTTTTTTCCACCTGAACAGCTGCATGTAAATCGTACCCGTGCAATGCCTTTACTGAGCTCATTCAAGTCTATACTCACCGGAACAGATCACACTGACGTCGTTCCTGTGGGTGCACTCGGACCGATTTACACGAACAAGGGGACAGTCTCTCAGGCTTGTCTCGCTGCCATCACATTCAAATCTATCGTTCCATATAAGTCCAACGCCCTCCCCAAAATAAGCCCCTCTTCGAATAGAAACGACCACACCACACTGCAGCTCGGCACAGATCACTGTGGCGGTATTCCAATCCAAGTCACGGTCACACACTGTACCAGATTCTCTATCGTTATGGATCTCCAATCTGCCGGAGCATGGGACAGCTCCGGATACTAGTTTTGGAAATCTGTGGGCTGAACAACACGAAAACATTAAAAAAAATATTATTATCAAAATATATTTACACGCCGGTAATTAGATTATATCATGATTGGCTCTGAATGTTGTTCCCCTTAGTTACCCCCTTATCTAAAAGTGGAATTGTCGAGTCAAAAACGTGGGATACGACCTGGATTAAATCCTCTGTCGGTGATACTCAACGGGCTGAATGCCCTTCTTCTGCAATAAGAAGTTCTATAACTAAAGATTTTTCATCAAGTTCAATAGGTGTCAACTGTTACTCTCTCCAGAAGCCGAATTCATTCTTACAGCGAGTCCCCTGGAACACTCTTCCCCCAACTCCCGATAAATTCAACCAACTGCTGGTTTATCTGAATAAATTCTGAGTACAACTGCCCCCTACCGCCTGTTGATGGGAAATATCACAAAGCGCAACAAGCGGACCTGAATCAATACATGGGATTATTTACCCAGGGACGTTCTAACTGATCAGCATCAAACAAAATTCTATATTTGTTTTTCGGCGCTGAAACGTGTTGGGAATGAACGGTCTGAAAGGACTTCAACAAGAAATGAAACAGTGGATCCCGGAATGTCGAAATGGTGATTAGCAATCTATACTCGAGCTTTATTCAGCGTCTATGAGCACAGGTCACAAAATGTGAAGCCAGATGCAAAGCATAATCAAAAATCCTCCTGGAGTAATAGCATTTCTATTTTGAGGCTGGAACATGAAGGGGGAGAGTTTCTGCTTCAAGTTTCAGTAACTTTGCTCGGTCTATAGCTGGAATGCGACAAACAATTTAGGGAACGGCAACCCTGTAAGGATCTCCTGTTCTGGAAACCAGTCCAGTGAGAGTCTCCCAGGCTACTGGTTACTGAGTCTAGACAACATCTCCTTCTATCAGTTTACACTGTGTGAAATCTGCCTGAAACTGCAGTAGCTTTAAATATTAAAACAACTAATCTCCATTCGTTTTATTCTGGAGAAAGTATCGACTGCCGCACATTTGTTTAAAATACAACCTCCTGAACAAATTGATCCAGCACAATTTATTCAAATACAACAGAACACTCCACCAATAACATTTCTGATCTCTCTCCCTGACAGACTCCAAAGGTAAACTCCGTCCGAAAAAAAACAAGAGGGGAAATCATATAGGAACATTTGGTATTCATCAGATTTAGGGAGTGAGAGGGAGATAAGTTTCCAAATAGTATCAAACATTTTGAGAAGAGGATTTACATGGCAGCTATTAAAACGACACGCCTGGAAAGACAGGGGATACCCAGCCAGTCCCCTCTCACACAAAATCAGAACATGTTGGAGCAATTCAGCAGCTGTGGCGGAATTAGTGGCGAGGGAAGAATAGAGGGAAGTTTCCAGTCCGCATGACTCTCCTCCAGACCCTTCCCATCCTCACTCCGCCCTTGGAACACCTTCAATCTGTCCACTGATTGCTGCTCTGAAAGTAGCCGCAGTGACTGGATAAGCGCTCTATGGCCTCCGCAATCAATAGTCAGTAAATGTCAAACACATGGACCGAGACACCCGGATTTAATTCAGAGACAGCCCCAATTCTGACGGAGTGCCGAATGATCCGGACTCCGCTTAAATGTACCTCTGTACATAGCCAGCCGATCAAAACATGTCTGACCTTTTGAGTCTGCACAGGCAAGACCGGGACAGATTAGTCCGCCCGGGACTCTTTCTCGCTCTCCTCCCAGGTCTTTCCGTCCGCCATCTCCCCCTCCCCCCCGCCCCTCCCCGCCCCCGTGGTTGCTGACAGGTCCTTCTATGTCTCCAGGCGTGTGGTTGAGTCCGTTGAGACATTGGGGGAGGGGAAGTGCTGGAGAGCGCGAAGGGTTGGGAGATCGGGATGACTCTGACCGTATCTCTGGGGGTCGAAACACATTTTCATCTGAGGGGACAATTTCTGGACTCCGATGCAAGACATAGCACAAAAAAGGGCGACTTGGATTTAAGCTGAAATAAAGCTAACGGTGCGGACAGATGAAGATAAACGGTTGCTGGGCAGAAACCTAATTGTTGTCCAGGATTTGCTCTATGTGGCCCTGGAATGATTCATTATTTGTTGAATGGTGATTGGAACTGAACAGTGAGGAACCAGGAGCGAACAACTCCTCTCCTGAACACAGCTAACAGCAAGAGCTCAGCTCAAGGACACAGCGGGCCTGTGCACGGTTGTGGTAATTGTTAATCACTCTCACTGCTGTTACTTTATTATAAACTTAAATCCGGGTGTTAATGTATCAACACTTCTATTTACAGAATATTGAAATTATTCACCATTCTCCTTGCGACTGTGGGCAGTCTCAGCATAATTGATCCGCCCTTTCCCAGACAGCAGGGTATAGATGATTGACAGATTTGTTTCTTTTACCTGAGCAAATCACGCCGGCATCATAGGAGTGCGAAACGCGACGATGACGCCATGTCACTGAGCGACATTCCCGCAGGGCGGTCTCGGTCCCTTCACACTCAACATCATACGTCACAATGGGTCGGGCTCCTCCCCCAAAGTGAGCCCCGCCTGGTGCAGAGACCGCGGTTCCGCAGCCCAGCTCCCCACACACAACATCGGCTTCCCGCTGGTCCCAGTCCCTACCATACACAGTGCCCCACTGTCCCCTGTAGTGAATCTCCACTCTCCCAGCGCACCGACTCTGCCCATTCGCCAGCCTCAGCTTCACCGACTCTGTAAAATACAGAAATAAACCAACAGTTATTGGCCAGCTGATGCAGCAGGTCAGAGAGGAATCAAGCCAAATAGGAAGTGTGTCTAAGATCTCAATAAACACGGGGATAACATGAAATAAAGAACGACGAACAAAGACACTGACAGCACAGGAACAGGCCCTTCCGCCCTCCTTGCCTGTACCGACCTGACTAACCGACTGAACTAAAAAACCCTACCGCTCTGGGGACCATATTCCTCTATTCCCACCCTATTTATTCACTTATCAAGACGCCCCTTAAACGTCAGTACGGTATCCGCTTCCACTCCCTCCCCCTGAGACATTACAAGTGGAAGCGGGAATATGGATTGACAGTGGGAAACATCCGCAAATCAGTTAGAAGTTGGAAACATCATTCGGCTGCGTCAGGCAGGAGTGTGGATGGGTGCTTACTTGATTCAATCCGCACAACTCAGGACTGTTATGGCCTGCGGTCCACCATACTGCCTGGACTAATATATTGGAATCCCAATCCGAGCATGGATTCGATATCTGCCACCAGTGTCAAACCAGGTGTTTCACCCTGCTGCAACCGGCTGAATTGGACAGTCAGGGAGTCTCCAGACCTTCCCGGGGCTGAGATGCGGCGAGTTTTCGGCGGGACCCGAATATACCGCTGGTCAAACGGCTCGACATTGCACTGCATTTCAGAGCTGGCTGGTAACTAGAGAAGTAAAAATTTATTTCCAAACGGCAGTGGGGAATCTTTGCCTCTCACCCTGCTCCTCGGGGATCTAATTTCTAAATTAGGGAGCAGAATTAAACATTTACGTGAAAACATTGCAAGAACATTTTCCTTCACAGCTGACAGGCAGACATTGAACCGAATCATTGAATACAAAGATACTGAAATTTTCCCAGGGATTTATCATTCAGTTGGATGGATTAGTGCAGTGAAATATCAGATATGAACTTGGAGGGCGATTACCTGATGGATCAGCCTGGCTGTTCCCTGGTCTGCCTGAAATGAAATTTTGAAAATTAGTCTTTGCTGGAACACGAGATGAATGAAACTGCAAAAACCATACATCACAAAGTCAACACCGAGGATTTGTGTTATTCCTTCACTATACGATTTCCAAGCATTTGCTGTTGAAAAGATTTTTTTTCAAATTACCACACCCGTGATACTGTGGCCTATGAATATCCTGGTCTCATTCCATTTTTTGAATACGTTTTTAACCACGTGTAACCGTGTTCCCAAAGAGGGATATTTTGTGTCAGTCAAATCTCCAAATCCACTTTAGCCTCTAGTTTGCATAATAAAATCAACAGGGCAGCGATTCTTGTCTCCCGTTGGATTGCTGAAATTTATAACTTGATCCATAGAGTAACAATGATAAAGTTACTCGAATATCTCTGCACCACCGTCCACAATACGGACAGTGCGTCATTTATTTCCAATGCAGACAATCCTCAGCTACCCTTATTAACTCTTCACAAACAATATCGCACGACTTCCACTTATGTTGTTCTCATTGCCAGAATTGTGGGATAACATTTCAATATTTACTCAAAATGTTGACAATTTCTATGGTCCAGCTGGAATCTCTGACCCTCTTCACCCATTCCGTCTGCCTATCTCTGGCTCCACTTTTCAGCGTTCAGTAATTCTCCCACTGAATCAGTGACCCATTTCAAAAATACAGAACAAGGAAAAGTACATCACGGAAGTAGACCCTTCGGTCCTTCAATCCCCTGTCCATCATGGTGTCCATTTAAGCAAAAAAAAGTTGCGCTATTTCCGTCCCTATCCTTCTATTTCCTCCTTATTCTTGTTTCCATCCAGATGCCTCTTAAAATGTTTCTCATGTGCCTGCTTCCATCACCTCCTCTGGCAGCGCCTTGCAGGCACGCACTACTTTCTGCACTTTTCCCACACATCTTACTTTAAATTTCCCCTCTCACCTTAAACCTGTGGCCCCTTTTCTTCCTGCAAAAGATCACTAATAACACTAACAAGCAATGAAATAGAAGGCGCTGGTCAGCAGCCTCATTTGCGATAAAAAAAAAACCGCCCTCACCTGAATCATTAGTGTACCGTGTAGATGATACACAACAACAAATGGCCAAGACTCATTCGGCAGTTCTTTCCAAACCCGCGATTTCTACCATCAAGAAATACGAGGACAGACCCACGACAACACCCTGAATTGTACATTCCCTTCTAAGCCGGACAACATGCTGAGTTCGGACGATATCGGGGTTGCTTCATCCTCGTGAGCGCTCAATCCCTACTGTCACTACGCTTGCACCAGTACATCATGTACTGCAGCCCGGCAGCAAAAAAGGCTCAGAGATCAATTTCTGAAGACATCTGGGTACAGATAATAAATGCTGCCACTGCCAGGGACACTGACTTCACAGAGGTAGCATAATAATAAAAAAAATACAAGGCCGTGGCTGAATGTGGAATATTAACTTTATTTGAAAGAGATATAGAGACATGGGAAGTTTGGTACTGTAAAATGTAGGCCCATTTAAAGATCACAAAACGCCATTAGCACAAAGCAGTAAGGCGGCAAATATGTCTCCCCATGACTGAGTATTCGATCTGTTAATCATGTTTTATCTTAAACTAAGAGACACAACAAGTAACAAAGAAATGTCAGTATTACGAGTGGAATTAATTACAAAACATCGTATTTGTAGTTGAAAACCACCGTTAAACACTGGAACCGTTTAGTTGACAGCAGGAAGGACAGATTGCGACTCGCTCGTGGAACCATAACTTTGAAATGTATGGCCGTACCAAACGAACACTTGCCTGATATAAAATATTAGATTTAGAATATAAGCGGACACTTAGCAACTCTTTTCTAGACAGTGCTTATTTTTTTTCCACTGTGGTCTGAAAAATGGTTCAAAACATTTTACAAGTAACTGTTGGCTACGCCAATCTGGAATGGGTAACTTGTTTTCATAGCTCATTATTAACAATAGAAAGCACAATGGATATTGAGAGTGTCTGGGAAGAGGCTGACAAGTATCCAGTCATTGAAATAATAAACTGATGTTAATGTCTGGTCAGAAAGTTTTGTTTTGATTTCAAACGCTCATTTTTCCAAATGACAACCAGAAATACTCATGCTGCAAATTCGCAGAAGAAGTCGGATTTTTCACTTCCCTATTATTTCGCTGGTGCGAATGATATTAAATATATTGATTAATATGTCAGTTAAAGCAATGTTGGTCCCACTTCGATTTAATATTTAACTTTTCAGTGTTTATAAACATGTCAATTTCTCCAACTCAAAATAATTTGTTTAACATATGACAGCTCACTGTACCACAGGACGAGCATACAGCTCCTCCACTGAGAAATATCTATCCCAAATCTGTGTACGCATTCTATTGAAAGGAACTAGAACTTTTACTGGGATTCTGCAAGCGGTTAATTCACGTAGCTTCCAGTCGGCAATGTATGCTATTCTAACAGTGGCGGCGATCTATACCCAGACTGCACTGTTCAGCTAGAATTTCAATTCATGTCTGTTCCCTCTGTACAACAGACCCAGTGGAGTATTTAATTCTACCTGCCGACGTATCTGAGTTGGATTCAGTGGTCAATCTAATTTTCTTATTCACTTGCTGTGGTTTTAGGAGACTAATGAACTGGAAATGCAACTTTGCTCAAAGTATATTGTGATAATTTTCGGCAAGTTCAGTCAACGATTTCAGTATTTACTTCATAACTGCGAGCTTACTGGCGATTCCATACAAAAAAAATGAGATTAGTTTATTGATCAGAGGATTTATTGCATCACAACATAACATTTGTTCTGCTTTCTTTTATAAGACCTGTTCTTTCAAGCAACTGCAAAGTCCAAACAGTATGTTTAAGATTTTATTTCGCGGACTCTCTGTCCTTTACTGTGTGAAGTGTTTGATAACAGGAATGGGACGCTTCTCTATCAGTTAACCAGCATTTTCAGTGACATTCGGATTAATAAATACAACCAAAGAGGCACCTTGAGAACCGAGCGAAAATAAACCAAGTCAATGAGTTTTATCGGAGCAAAACTACTTGACCTGTGGAAGGAGATGAAAGAACAGGTCTCGATCTGCCACAGAAAACGGCATGAGACACAGAGAACATGAAAGCGTGGCATACTTTTGAGAAATAAAAGTTATTAGAAACTAAAAAAAAAACTGCATGGAAATATTAATTGAACACATTCTGGTAATATTCCGGTCGGAGATATGAGGCAATTGAGCAAAAAACGTCACAAAGCAAATCACACATATTTAGGAAATTACATTATCAACATAACAAGATCAGTATTTTCTTCATATTAATGAAATTAAGTAATGACATTATTAATTGCAATTCATACAAATGCGTTAAAATGCATTATTCACAGACCTAGCCCAACACTATGAGGCTGAGACACCTAATTTAAATGATTTGTCGGTTTTCTCTCTACACGGGGTTCAGACGGAAAATATACCGAGAAATAACAAGAGAAATATATGTGGACGGTCCTCGCTAAACAGCCTGCATTTTTAAACACAGTGAGTTGGCTTCCACTCAAACTCCTTTTCAGCAGATTCTAACAGCCACTGCTCCCATTTGTACCAACACAAATCAAGTAATCTGAATAGAGGTTTTACAGTAATATGTTGTCTATGCACAAGTGCGGCCTTTCCATTCAATTTTATATTTAAATTTCAGGTTGCCGTCAGTCTCGGCCGAGAAATTAAAACATGCATGAATCAGATGTTCTATATTCTAAATATATTTGAAAGGAAATAAGTTAAAAAAGAAACAGGGAATCTAAATTATTCACCAACTGAAACTTGTGCGACTTAAATTCCCAATTCCAATGCACACTTCATAACAATGAAGGACACATTTGAATATATTAAAACATGTTTCCCTAAGTGGGGCGGGAAAATCGAAAACATTGCTGGAGAATATCTACAATGTTACAGATGTATGCTTGACAGCCTATCTTGATTTTCAACTCCAATTTATTTATTCTGCACACGAATGTCAGGTAGACGGCAATTAAAGACAATTTCCGTTGGGCACTCGTGGCCTCAGAGCAATATTCGGCCACTGTGTTAGGCCCCTACGTCCAAAGTGACTGTGCCGAGTGGAAAAAAAAACAATTCAGTCTAACGCCACTCGCCTGCTCTTGGCTCCTTTGTGCGTTACAATATTCCAAACACATAAGCAAGTGTATTTTCAATGCGCTGAACACTTCTTCATCCTCCGGCTTTTTAGACACTGAACTCGCATCCTCTCATTGTAAAATGATGTACATTAATATCCCATTACACCCAGATGGCACTTATTCTTCAAATCATCAACGTTCCCTTACATCTGTCACCAACATTTTTATTGTGAAATCTCTCTCTCTATACATATATAACATATATTCACATACACACATGCTAACGTTTTATGTCAGTGAATTACCACCAGAGATCAGGATACTTTCAATCAATAATAACTCACAGTTGAGAAGCTGCAATGCAATTAGAGTCAGGAAGGAGCGCAGCATCGTCCCGACTGTCGGTTACTGCGATCAGACTTGACTATTCACCGAGTTTTGTACACCGGTACCGCGCTGTCCTTCCAACACTTTCTAAAACACCAAACGCTCCAGGAATGAATTCTTTGTTCAGAAAATAATATTTCCTCCCATCTGGTTAACTGATGCTCCCATGTGTGAAATGTAAATTGCTATTTGATAAAAGATACCAATGACAGTTCTATCCACCTCCTTCCCCTGTGCGGCTAACGAGGCCTACATTTTTGATAAGGAAGTGAGTCACTAACCCAGCACCGGATCATCGATTCATCATATCTTACAGCACAGACACAGGCGACTGAATCAAATGTATATGGAAAATGTTTGCAAATCATATTCAGCTTGGACTGCATTATGTATATTTTTGCACTGTTTTCTCACTTTTTTCAAAAAACAATTTCCCAGGAACAGTTGAAGGCCGGGGAGAGGATAAGAGTTAAAATTTCCCTGTTAAATCCAGGGGAAATGGACTGCTGTGATGTGGAGAAAATGCATAAATTGCATGTCAGATCCAATCACTTTCCTCAAGAAATCTGTGAGTGAGTGTTCTCACCGACAAGTCCAATCCAATCGGCTGTTTAAGACTCCTATGGACTCCGAATACAGCCTGTATTCACAACCTGATTTTCACATCTTCACAAGGGAAAAGTGAAGACATTTCACTCCAGCAGCAACTCAAGCAAGAAGTTCAAATCGGTAACATATAGAATTGAAAAAAAATATTTTTGTTCGATTGGAAACACAACTTTTGCTCCTTGCTCTTAGAACAACCTCCAAAGTTTTTACAGTCTTCTATTTGGAGAACAATATTCTCGACAGACAGAAAGCCCAATTTATGCATGTTTTTAATATGTAACATTTCTATCCGGAAATCTTAGATTAAATGCTTCTGTTAAAAGTCTGTTATTCTCTATTTGAACTTAATTACTTTTTGAACATACTTTTGAAGCACCATTACATATCTGAGCGATTTTGCTGCCTCCGCCCAGTTTAGAGTGACAGAGTTCGGCGGGACTGTGCCGCTCAGAAATACTTCTTATCTGCTGGACAAATGTAATGTTATTTTCATGATCAACTTGAGCGTCATTTGAGTGAATATCTTTACAGAGCCGCGTTTAGAGAAGGGAAGCCCACAAACATATTTGTTCCATACAGGAAGAAATGATTCCTGAGAAGCTGAACAATTGGTATTGAGTTATACTCTGTCATCCCGAAGCAGCTCACTGTCTGCGCAGACTCAAAACACTCGCTGCGCAGTTGCTGAACCGACAGGAAGCACCTGGCCTTGTGGTCAGGTCTCTGCTCGCATGTTAGTCGCTGCTACACTTTAATATTGACAGATTGCAATTGCACATTGGAACTTGTGTCGGGCAGTGCACTGGGACATGTAAAACTTCAAGTACCTTCATGAATTCGCCAGCAGCATGTGACAGAATGGCATCTACAAATAGTTATCGGGAACTACAGGAATAGTGTATCGCTAAACCTTATTAAATTTCACTTGTGTTCAACAAATTTGAAATCAATGGTGTGAGATTAAACCGATTGCCTGGGCTGCATAAATCAATATACTACACATAGACCTTTGCCACGCTTAGACGCGGAGGTTCCACCATTCAGCTCCATATCTATTATCCCTCAGTGCTTCCCCCGTGAACACAGCAGACCGGGAGCACAAGTTCACTTATCGTGCAGAGATGAGAGCAGATAAGAAATTGGGATAATGGGTACAGCTCCTCCTTTATTTCCATAATATCTTGACAGTTTTTGGTCAGTTTCAATGTATTTCAGTTCCCAAAAATGTATCCAATCTATGAAAGGATAAACTGCAAACACGGAGTGATTTCCATGTGAGTCATTTTGTGACGTTGGCATCCCTGACTTCCTTTATTACTGAGAGGGCGGCTTAAGCACTGTAGTCACTTTGTGATGCGACAAAGTCTTAAGCAGGTACTGGATGCCATGGAAATTACAGTTTCAGATATTGATATGTGATCCAGGATGGAGACTTATTACGGATTGGTTATTTAGGAAATACTGCGGGTATCGAGTCACTTTACGGAGGTTGAATGAACAAGCATTGGTTGGTCTTTGATATCATTAGCATTCATCTTTCCATTTGGCAGCACCTGTCTGCAAAACACACTTTTCCAGCTAAAATTTCTTAGGCCTCACATCTCCAAGCAAAAATATATTGGTTATTTACTGTTTGTTTAATCAGTGTCCAAATACCTTGGTGAAGAATCTTATGTATCTGAGTATTAACTGAAATCCCAACATATCTGCATTAATTCCAATCCCAGAACTCCCAGGTTAACACTCAGTGATTGAACCATAGGATCCCTATTTTGCAGCAGAAGGTCATTCAACGCATTGAGTCTGAACTAACTCTCCAACAGAGCATCTTCCTCGTGCTTTATCCCCGTGACTCCACATTTTTTATGCTGCTAAATCCCTAATTTATACATCTTGCGACATTAAGGGGCAATGAGTAACTGACCAAACCTGCCCACCTTTACACTGTTTTTTTTTTGTAGGAATGGTTCAATTCCTTTATACAAAGGAACGTTCAATGTATCTCTCTGTCATCTACACCCTGACCACTATGTGGAGATGTCAGTGATGGACTGGGATGGGTTCTGTAAGAAGCCTCACAGCACCAGATAAAAGTCCAACATGTTTATTTTGTATCACCAGCATTCGGAGCGCTGCCCTTTCATCACCCATCTGATGAAGGAGCAGCGCTCTGAAAACTCCTGATACCAAATAAAACTGTTGGACTTTAACCTGGTTTTGTGAGACTTATTGCAATATCCTGCCCATTATCAACCAGACATTTTTTTGCTATTTTGAATACTGCCAAATACTTAAAGATATCCTACTTGTCTTTTTTTCTGTATATATATCTATTTATATCATGAACAACATCGTGGGCCGAAGGGCCTGTTCTGCGCTGTAATGTTCTGTGTTCTATGTTCTATAATAAGTTAACTTGTACTGATCCTTGTGGTAGCCCTCTGAAAACCAACCTCCATTTCACCAAAACACCCTCTACCTCCAATTTCTGTGTGTTAACACTGGGTCAGTTATGGACACAACTTGTCATTTTACCCTGGATCCAATGCACTTTTAACTGATCGATCAGTGTCTTTTGTCTTTTGTCATTCAGTGTCTGACGCCTGGCTGGACTCACTCTGTCCTTTCAGGTTCAGTGTCACAGACCTGGCTGGGTTCGATCTGTTATTCGAGATTCAGTGTCACAGGCCTGTCTGGGTTCGATCTGTTATTTGAGATGCGAATCTCATGCCCGGCAGGTTTGAGGCTGTTCTTTGAGATTCTCTGTCATCGGCCTTCGTTGGTTCACTCTTTCCTTAAATTCAGTGTCACAGATCTGGCTGGATCCACTGTGTCCTCTCAGATTCAGTGTTGCAGGCCTGGTTCTGTTCAATCTGTCATCTCAGATTCAGTGTCACAGGCCTGGTTGTATTCACACTGTCCTTTGAGATTCAGTGTCACGGGCCTGGCTGGGTTCACTCTGCCTTTTTAATACAGTGTCACTGAACTGGCTGGGATCACTGTGTCCTTTCCAGTTTGAGTGTCACAGGTCTGGCTGTATACATTGTATCCTTTGACATTCAGTGTCACAGGCCTGGCTGTGCTCGAAATGTTATTTGAGATTCAAGCTCTCAGACCTGACAGTGTTCACTCTGTCCATTGAGATTCAGTGTCAGACGCCTGGTTGGGATCAATGTGCTCCTTGAGATTCAATGTTACAGGCCTGGCTGGTTTCACTGCGCCCTTTCAGATTCAGTGTCACAGGCCTGGCTGGTTTCACTGCGCCCTTTCAGATTCAGTGTCACAGGCCTGGCTGGTTTCACTGCGCCCTTTCAGATTCAGTGTCACAGGCCTGGCTGGGATCCGTTCATCTGTTGAGATTCAGTTTCCCAGGCCTGGCTGTCTTCAAACTGTTACTTGTGATTCAGTGTCACAGACCTGGTGTATACACTGTGTCCTTTGAGATTCAGTCTCACAGGCCTGGCAGGATTCACTCTGCCATTTGAGATTCAGTGTTACAGGTCTGGCAGGAATCACTGTGTATTTTGAGATTCAGTGTCACAGGCCTGGCTGCGTTTGAAATGTTATTTGAGATTTAGCGTCACAGACTGGGCTGGGTTCTCTCTGTTCTTTGAGATTCAGTGTCATAGATTTGGCTGTGTTCACTCTGCCCTTTCAGTTTCAGTGTCACGGGCCTGTTTGTGTTCACTGGATCTTTTATATTTGAGCATCAGAGGCCTGGCTGGGTTCACTCCGTCCTTTGAGATTTAGTGCCACATGCCTGGCTCGGTTCACTGTGTTATTTGAGGTTCAGTGTCACAGGCTGGACTGGAGATGGAGAGAGTGTGGTGGCTTACTGAGTGCATTGAGACAGCATCACTACCTGATGGAGAGTCAGGTGGCTGAGTGCACTGAGACAGCATCACCAGCAGATATAGTGTGAGGTGGATCACTGAGTGCAGTGAGATAACATCAACAGCGGATGGAGAGAGTGGGGGGTAACTGAGTGCAGTGAGACAGCATTAACAGCAAATGGAGAGATGGGTCAATGAGTGCATTGAGTCAGCATCACCAGTAGATGGAGACGGTGAGTATTTTATACTGAATGTGGTAAGACAGGGACACCAGCAGATGGAGACAGTGAGGGGTAACTGAGAGGACATGGACTGATTGTTGTAATGTGATAAACAAGAAGGATGTTTGTGGGATGTGGCAGGTCACAGGTTGGGAGTTGAAACTGGGTAAACAGAAGGATAGCAGCAGGATGTGTGAGGTCACAGACTGGTGAAGTGTAGCAGTAAATGAGGGTGTAGGGTAGATTTTGGAGGACACAGACAATGTGGTGAAATGTGGAGATGACTCAGGATAGCAGAAGTCCTTCTTAGTACAAAGAAATATTGTTGATTTGTAGATAGCAGTGAGGATAATAACAGTGTTTGAGGCACACAGAGAGATGTGTGAGAAGAAGAAACAGTGAGGATAACAGTTGGATATGAGAGGACACAGGTAGATTGGTGAGACATAGTTAGCAGTATGGATAATAGCAGGGTTTGGGATGCCAGACAGATTGCTGAAATTGAGTAAATAATGATGATTATCATCCAATTTGGGAGGACACAGAGAAATGGGAGAAAGGCAATAGCAGTGAGAGTGACAACAGGAATTGGCAGGACACAGACAGAATGGTGAAATGTTGTAATGAGTGAGGATAGAGCTAGGATTCTGGAAGACAGGCAGTTTCCTTTAACCTATCAAAGAATAAGGACAACAGGAGGATTTGTCAGGATTTCAAATGTTGGGGATGTATCCAGGCTTTCAGTGGACACTGACTGATTGGATATCAGTAAGCTTCACTGATTGGATATCAGTAAGCAGTGAGGATATCAATTAGCTTTTGGAGGATCGGGATCCGTGTTGAAAAGTAGTAAACAACGTGGACAACAGGAGGTTTCAGGGGTGTCAGGCAGAATGGTGAAATGTAATAAACATTGTGGATAAAAACAGTGTTTCGGAGAACATGCACGGCTTGGTGAAATGTTGGAAAGAGTGACGGTAGAGGCACAACTTAGGAAGCTAATGAGAGATTGTGAGGATAACAACAGGATTTCGAAGAGGCAGGAAATGGGTGAAATGCACTAAACTGTGCGGATACTGGAGGATTTGAATGTTAAGGGTAGTGCTGGAATGAAACATGGTTCTGCATTGAGTTGTCGGGGAAGTACAGTTCTCTATGTGGCGATCTAAAGCACAAAACTGAAGAGAAAGGAGTCAAACAGTGTATCAAACTGTTAAAACGTTTATTTAGTGGTCTAAAAATGGACGCTGCTACCAAATGGACATACAGCAATAAGAAACACCAAATTTTGAATGATAATCCCGGCTCTGCTCCACAATGTAATGTGAAATAAGAGCTTTAATACAGACAGTGCAATACCGGATATACATTCTATTCTGCCACTCATTGAACAGAATGCAGACTCACGCAAACTGAGAAGAAAAATGCAAGTTCATTAAAAAGAAAAACAGTGCGATGAGTGACTGAATCAGAAACAGCAATACCGATATCTGGAGTTGAAGCGTATTCCACACTTTGTGGAAAAGTTAAGGGGTCTCCCTTTGATGTAATGCAGAGTCATATATCTGAGGACACCACATCCTGGATTTGTTGATGACTATTACCTGAAATTGTAAAATAAATAATGAAAAATGCAACAAATTCCACAATTCACTAAAAACATCACATGCTGTTTTTTTTACAATATTCCAGTCCAACAGGCTGTTAATTTCTCTCTAAAACACACTGTACCTTCTCTCTGATCCTTTCATTATAACTCACCACTGGAAATACTGCAGGTTCTAGATCTTGCTGGATGGTAAGGAGTTGATAAGGAGAGTTTTAGACAACTACATTACCAGGGGTAGCAATTGGGAAATGTTAGAATGGTGTGGAACTTCCTGGGACATGAGAGATGATGACACTGCACCCATTTCCTCTTCGTCCTCAAGGGACAAATCTCCAAGTTCAGGGAAGTTAACATCCCTATCATTGAGATCATGCTTTGACCACATTGTAGGTCAGAATTTAAGAAAATATAATGGTTGTCTTTTTTTTATTCCTCTTGATTAGAGCATTTAGTGAACAGTTAGAAATGTAACAGGTTTGGAGAAAAGGGTGGCTGGGACAAGGACTCAGGGAAGGTCTGCGATGGGCAGGAGAGAGAATGAGAGAAAAGTGAATCCCCCCGAGCCAAAGGAAATGGAGATGGAGAGGGAAAAGAAACAAAGGAAAAGAAGGTGTGCCTGGTTAAAACAATCATCTGTAGATCCAGGATGAATAGGGCTGGAGGGGGAGGCAGGGTTCACTCTGGCTGATCTGCTGTGATCTTGTCCGTGCCCGGCTCGAACTGATCTGTGCAGCCCAACACACTGGAGAATGTTTGATAGGAAATGAAGATTAGAAATCTAACTAATGTGTCAACTCCTTTAGAGGGTCACACACTGTATTCTAACAAACTGAACTGGATTACACTGAATGGGGAGTCATGTAATGTAACCCTCAGAGACTTCATAAATGAGGTGCATTTTTTAAGACGGATTGCAGGGGGTGGGGGGAGGACTCGGGGGGCGGGAGGGCAGCGGAATTAGATGCAGACTGTAGCCTGGTTGTTCCTATAAACAGGAGCCGATATGTATCTGTGTGTATGTGTGTCTGTGTCTCTGGGCACAGCTCCCAGAGAGTTTAAAATACTGCATCTCTCTCTCTCTCTCTCCCTCTCTCTCTCTCTGCAGAGCTGCTGCTTAAAGACACATTGACAACATTTATCTGACGGAAACATCTCTCTCATTCGCTTCCTCTCCTCCCCCAATGAGTGCTTCTACTCTCAAAAAAGTCTAAACTGTTTTATTTTTTTCAGCTCTGATCTTTGGTGACTCATTCACCATTAAACACAGGACACACACATTCAAACACCGATACAGACAGAAACAGAGGGGTATTTTTTTGGAAATCAGGACGTGAATTGTAAATGCAACAACAAATAACTTGCAAGAAATTGTTTGAGTTCAGGCAGCTTCAGCAAAAAATGAACTTTGCGAGAATCAGCAAAAGATGCAAACCTGTAACCGATGGAGTTTTGGATGAACAAATTGTACAATCGGCATTCAGGCCTGGTCTCTCCCTGCCTGGGCAAGGGTGCGAGTTACTTTAAACCCATTTTCCCTCAGCTCCCAGTATTGGTGATGTGAAGGAAGAGCCTTGGGGTAAACTGTTTGCCTGGTGGTCAGTAAACTACCCACCAACCCCCCTCTCTCTCTCTCTGTCTTTCCCTCCCTGAAATTAAATTGTCACAATTCACATTGGTGTTTTCCTTCACATTTCATTGAAAGATGAAATATAGAGAGGAATGTCTAGGGAGAGAGAGAGGGTTGGGATGCCAGGATTGGTAAGAACATTGGAGAAACAGAGACAGGGAAATTCTAAACCCCCCCTCCAAATATATATTCCCGGGGAAAGAGAGAGAGCAACAAATAGAGTCACACAGCACAGAAACGGGCCACTGAGCCCACCAGGTCTCTGCTGGCCATCAAATCCCAATCTATCCTGCTCCCATTCCCCAGCACTTGCTGCAGGACCGACGATGCCTCAGCGATTAAAGTGCTTGAATTTACCCGACCCCGTTTCAACCATTTTGTTCCACCTTCGAACCAGATTGTGGCCCCTAAGCAATATTTTGTTTTTTTTTATGTGTTTTCACTGTTGCAGTGCGGAAAATGCCACAGGCCCAGTGTGTACACAGAAAGATGCCACATCAGCAGCAGTAATGTGAACCGAGATCAGATGGGACACAGTTCCTCCCATCACACCCTCACACTCTCATCTGCTGTGAGCCCCTCCCCCACTCACTACCCTGTATGTGTGTGTGTGTGTGTGTGTGTGTGTCTGTGTCTGTGTCTGTGTGAGTGTTTGAGTGTGTGTCTGTGTGTGTGAGTGTGTGTGCACGCGTGTGTGTTTGTGAGTATGTGTGCGTGTGTTTGTTGTGCGCGTGTGTGTGTGTGTCTGTGCGTGTGTGGGTGTGCGTGTGTGTGTGTGTCTGTGTGAGTGTTTGTGTGTGTGTGTGTGTGTCTGTGCGTGTGTGTTTGTGTGTGTGTGTGTGTGTGAGTGTGTGTGTGTGTGCCTGTGTGTGTGTGTTTGTGTGTGTGTGTGTGTGTGTGTGCCTGTGTGTGTGTGTTTTTGTGTGTGTGTGTGTGTGTGAGTGTGTGTGTGTGTGTGTGCCTGTGTGTGTGTGTTTTTGTGTGTGTGTGTGTGTGTGAGTGTGTGTGTGTGTGTGTGCCTGTGTGTGTGTGTTTTTGTGTGTGTGTGTGTGTGTGAGTGTGTGTGTGTGTGTGTGCCTGTGTGTGTGTGTTTGTGTGTGTGTGTGTGTGTGTGTGTGCCTGTGTGTGTGTGTTTTTGTGTGTGTGTGTGTGAGTGTGTGTGTGTGTGTGTTTTTGTGTGTGTGTGTGTGTGTGAGTGTGTGTGTGTGTGTGTGTGTGTGTGCGTGTGCGCGCGCGCGTGTCTTCCCAAGTTTGCAGAAAGTGTTGAATTTCCTCTTAAAACGAAAACAAACCATTTTAAACAAAATCCCTGCGGTGCACAGCAAGATCCCAGAATTACCTGTCAGTTGTTTCAAACCTTTTTTTTCTAATTTGGTAAAACTTTATACAGAGAGAGAGTGAGGCAGAGAGGGGCTGAGACAGTGAAATTCACCCCCTCCCCCCCGACACCCTCAGAATTGAATCATAACATGTAGGGCAGCTCGGTGACACAGTGGATTAGCGCTGCTGCTTCACTGCTCCAGGGGCCCGGTTTCCATTCCTGGCTTGGGGCACTGAGATCCTGTGTCTCTTCCCAACCCCTCCCTGCAACCCACAAACCTCACCTCATGCTATCTTTTCCTGTTGTCTCCCCTCTCTCCCTCCCTGTCTGTTTCTCTCTTTCTCCCCCTCCCTGTCTGCCTTTCTCTCCCCCCTTCCCTACCTGTCTTTCTCTCACTCTCTCTCTTTCCGTGTTTGTCTTTCTCTGACCCTCTTCCTCCCTCCCTTTCTTTTTTTTCCTCTCCACCTCCCTCCATCTCTCTCTGCTTTCTCTCTCTTCCACTCCCTCCACCTTCCTCGATCTCTCTCTCTCCCTTTGTCTCTCTCTCTCTCTCTCTCTTTCGCGCCCCCCTCCCTCGTCGCAGTCCTTCCCAAAGCAACCCCCCCCACTCCCGCCTGTTGTGAGTCCCCTCCCCGACTCTTTACCCCGTGTGAGTCAGTCTGTGTATATGTGTCATCCCAAATTTCCAAGAAGTGTTGAACCCCCTCTTACAACTAATCCAAACGCTTTTTTAAAACAAAATTCCTGTGATGCACAGCAAGCTCTCACAAGGTGCAGTCAGCTGGGCTGAGATAGAAGGTTCCGGTCTCCCCATGTAGAACATAAGCACTAGCCCACCCCTATATCCAACTGTCCCTGCCTATGGAACCCTGGATTGATGGTGTCCGGCCTCCCCAACCTGGGTCTGTAGATCCATGTGGAATAGTGAAGGGAGACCCCTAGTTAACGGCGAGGTAAGAGGCCACCTCGTGAGGCACACAACCTGGGAGTGGACGGCCCAACACACAGCTGTAGGAACTGACTTAAAGCGCACCCTCGCCACAACGCCAGCCTTACTAGTCCCCGACACAGATATACCAAACACCTTATAGATTGCAGCCCCCAGTCACACACTTTCAGCAGTATTATTACAAGAAAGACATGGTAGACCAGGTCAGTGGCCTACACCTTATGGGTATTTGACACAGTCGAACGGGGCTTCCCCAGGTGCGAACGACATCTGCTGGCAGTGTTTTAGGCTCTGCAACATTTCGCTGTATCACCGAACTGAATCCAAAAACTGTTCACACTGAACACACCCCAAACCAGCTTCTGCTGGACGGCCGCAGAACACTCCGGTCATTGTCGTTTATAATGTTAAGAAGATAACGGGGATGGAAGATTTGTAAGCAGGAATGGATGCAAGGCAGCGAAAGGGAATGTTTGGACATACTGATTATAAACTTCAAAGAATCATTGTCCGAGAAAAATAGCTGCATGCGATCTTGAACTGTTCCTGCTTCAGCTGGAGCTTGGGTTTCTCCATCAGGCTCCATGTTTCAACTCTTCCATTTTTGTTGGAGAATTGTCTTCTGGGTGAATGCTCAGTTCCTGTTGGAGGGCAGAGTCGTGCAATGCACAACACACTAAACTAATCCTTCTCACTATCTCTGCTCCATCCTGTTCCATTCCCCCTGACCTGTCCAGCCATGGGAAAGGTGACGTCACTCCACCCATTGTCCTCTCCACCAACTGACGCGCTGATATAGGAACATGGTTGTCACGTGTTTTGTGCTCCATTGTTGGTCTCGCGATATGATATTATCAACCATATTCTCCCGTATCATCCAGTAACTACCCTATCAGGACAGGTCATGGGCATGGTCCGGTATTGGAGTGAACTCTCAGAAACGAATGAGTCACGGTCCTGTCGACGTTTGTTTGCCTTTACACTAAGTTTGTTCATTTGTGCATCACATTCTATCATGCCATGTAAAGATTGGAATCCCTTCCTGGTCATAAATGAAGCAAGGTTATCTATTGGTGCCTTCATTGGAATATAATCTATCAACAGCTTCAACTACCTTTGGAGAACTAGCGATGCTGCGGAGTATGACAACATTACCTGAAATTACAGGGTGGATATTGAGTGAACGGGGAACCACTGAGAACATAAACTGTAGGAGGAAAGTGTCCTGTTTTTTCTACAAAACTGCCTTCCGGAACTCGGATATCATTAGGCGTTCACAGTCTCAGCGCCTCATGGTTAACAATCTCTTGCAGTGCACTGGGGGTTTCTCGGATAGCTGAGCTTAACTTCCAAGACTGCTTCACAGATCCAGAGCTTTGGTGGAGCTTCTCAGGTGTGTATGGAACTCTTCCATTTCTGTCTGCACCTCTTCCCACCTTTAGTTTTTATCTTTGTTTGCAGCGTCCTCTCAATCCCTGCCGGTGTTTACCTTGTCATCGCTCAAATTTCAATCACTCAATCTTTATTTCTGAATCTTGTCTCCCTCTCTTTTTATTCCTCTCAGTTCTTTCCCTGTCTTTCCCGTTCAGTTTATCTTTCTCTCCATTTTTGTTTTCTCTGTGTCTATTCCGTTCAGTCTCTCTCTCCCTGTCGTTTTCTTTTTCTCTTTCGGTCTCTGTTCTTTCTCTGTCACTCTCTGTACTATTTCTTTCTCTTTGTCCTTTTTTTTCTCTCTCTGTCCTTTCCCTCTCTGACGTGGAGAGACAGGGATTGGAAAGATGTGGAAAACAGTTCTGAGGATGGGGGAGTTGTACAGATAGATTTCAGGGAGAGGGATTGAAATCTGTGGGAATACGTTGGAGCAGGAATCACTCGGAATACCCCCTTCCCCTGACACTCAGACCAGTACACCTCTGTGCTAAAACCCCACAAGTCTGTGTATGGAAATGTAAGGTTAAAGAAAGGTGAAATTTTATTATATTTTATGTCTCAGGTTATAGCTCCTACCCGAGGATTCCTCACGGCAAGAATATTCACTCTTTCCATTGTCAATGCTTCCAAAAGAAATTCTCCTTGGAAGAGAGAAAGAGATAAAAAAAAAGTGAAATTTGATTAAATCAAAACAAAAGCTGATTGAAAACGATAAAAGACAGAACAACATCCGAAGACTTGCTGAAATTAACAGTCTCACCGGGAGTGGGGGGAAACACTCATTTTCACATCCTCATTATTAAACCCTGACAAAACGGGAATACATTTCAAATACAATGAACTTCAAAAGCCTCCTGACTGTCCCAGTATTGAATTTATTAAACACATCAAAACATTAAAATGCGGCGTTTGCACATTCTTCTCGTGCCTGCGTGGGTTTCTTCTGGATTCTCCTATTTCCTCCCACAGTCCAAAGATGTGCGGGTTAGGTTGATTGGCCATGCTAAGAAATTGCCCCTTAGTGTCCAGGGACGCATAGATAGAGGGAGTAGTGGGTATAATGTGTCGGGATGTGGAGGTGGGCCTGGGTGGGATTGTGTTCGGAGCAGACTCGATGGGCCGAAGGGCCCCTTCCTGCACTGTAGGGTTCGATGATTCTCTGATTCTGGGGGCTTAACTCCAGAGACAGGCCAGTGAATAAACACAGGAGGCCCCAATGACGTTCGTACTTCTATCAGTCACCTCCCCCGCCCCCCTCTGTTTCTCCCTCTCCGTCTCTTCCACACTTCCCCAGATCGTTATCTGTCCAATATTCCATCTCTGCTCCTGGCTCTCGATAACCTGTCCGGATATCTGCTCTGGTTTTCTATCTCAAGGTGAATCTGGATTGAAATTCTCTCTCTCTAAGTTTCTGTCAGATCTTTCAAAATAATAATCACAATCAAAAAAGAGAGGGGGCGAGGGCAAGAAAATCCACAATCCCATCCTGAAGAGGCTGCTGCACATTTTGTTGAACCATTGAATTCAGTCACTTCAACCCTGTTGGGGAATTAAGCGAATGTAAAAGTGTTCCTGAGATTAAGACAGTGAAGTGCGGCCTAATTACAGAGGCTGCATTATTCCACAGGTAGAAAGAACAGATCCCCCTCCCTCCCCCCCAGTTAAACAGAACAATATTTTTTTCTTCCACATCCACAAACGCCAGCGCCCTGCCTAAAAACACAAGGAGGATTCTGGGACTGAGAACAATCCTTTCCCGCAGGCTCAGGAATTTGAATTTCAGCTCCCTCTCCCGCCCGAGTGCTTTATAGTGAGAGGGAGAAAGAGAGACTGGGAATGCTGCAATCAGGATCCACAGGGATTTGAACACTCCAGGAGGAAACAATTCACCCCCAGAGCCTCCGTCTCTTTCCCGCACCATCTCCACTGAGCCCCTGACATTTCCCAATCCTACTCTGTTCAACCTGTCAAGTGTGATTGATCCATAATGGAACCAATACATCCATCGACGATTCCGCGAGATATTTTGAACCATCAGTGATACATTTTAGGCAGAATTTGCAACCCAATCTGCTCTGATATCGCTCATTGTGCAATTAACTATGCGACAATGCATCAATGATTCAATGAAGAGAGTGTCAACGCCTGTTGTGAGCAGAAGCAGATGTATCTAATTTGAAATAATAACCTATTGATGGCCCAACAAGGAGAATACAACAGGTGCAGGACTGTGAAGGAAGTCAAAAATAATCAACGCAAATCATTGCCAATGACACCAGAGTCGATCTATATTTTGCAGTCCCGACTCACCCAAACATGAGTACGGGTTGGCAATTCAACAACCATCTGGGGGAGGAGGCTCCACAATGGTGTGACAGGCCCGCATGCGAATATAATGGAGGAGGCTAAATCATCGCAGATAATCTACAGGCAGAAATGTTAGTTTGATGTTTCACCTTAGTTTCATGTGTTCAGCATACCAGCCTTCAGCCATTTTACCCCCGTCCACGTGATATCAAGGAACGACTGAAGGTGCTGGAAAATGACCAGTCATTAATGCAGATTATCCAAAGCCAATAGTGTGGAGTTTGTGTTGTTTTCACACAGACAGGTGATCCCACTGATCACAAATAAGAGGACTCATTTCTGGCAGTTAGCTAAAGTTCAACAGGCAGGGTAACGGCAGGGCACCAGGCACCAGAGGCAAATATTCAACACATTACCCACTGCTGCATTCAGAATTATTGAAACATCTGAATTGAAAGAGAATTTTGCATGATGAGGACAGAGAGAGTTGATATCAGAGTAAGGTAGTGACAGGAGTGAGGGAAGAAAGAAACACATATTATGGAACACAGGAAAATAGGGAGGGAGAAAAATAACAAAAAAAATCCTGAACGCAGGTAGGGTAGTCAAGAATGGGGAAATAGTGCAATTAGAGATATGTAAGGGCACTAATGATAAAAACTGACGACTTTAATTTACATAACGCATTTTACACACTCAGAATATCCCCTAGAGAATCATTGCCAATGCTAAAACTGCCATCAATGAAATAACATCCAAAGTGTTGCAGGGAATTGAGCACAAACAAACATGGCACGTATTACAAACTATCCGTTTATTTAATCTTTTCCAGTGGGTTTGTCAGTGAATAGCGATGTCTTAGCATAACGATTCCTCACAACAGACACACAATATGTTGGAGAGTGGAAGATTAACCAACCACTACAACAATGACGAAAATAAGTGACAAAGTAACCAGTGGGCAAGTTAACCTTGCAAATTATTTGCATTTTATTGAGTCTCCGGTTCAATCATTTACCCGATTTTCTTTTTTAAGTTTGTGATCAGTAACCTGTATCGGAGAACACATTTAATCTCTGATCACAGGAACTGTTTGTCTGTGAGCGGTTCTTCAGTGAGAAGCAACTTGGAACCAATCCCCACATTATGTGAGTGAACAGCTTAATATTTGACACGTCTCAATATAAAGAACTCCCATACTCAAGTCATCTCATTGCAACTCATTGGAAAATGGGGAAAGCGCTGTGCATAGTATTTGGTGTCTTGCTGCTGGTGCAGGAAATTGCTGTCCACGACGTACAATTCTACCCTACTGAAGAAGAAGGTCAGTGTATCTTATGGTTGCCAAAATACGGTTGTTCTTACTCTGCATTGTAACGCTTTTTTTTATATACAACGTTCTATCACAAGTATATATCACTGGTTTGGTTCTCAGATCTGGCAAATGTCACCGCTTTATTCCTGCCAAAAATTGAATGATTTAATTTTACATTCAACAATGTTATTTAGCTTTCCTTTTGTCCTCCGTCCTATCCCCGCACCACCGCCGCACCGCCCCCCTCCCCCCGCAACCCACTCCACGATTTTCAGATCTTTATCTCCTAAATGGTTACCAGACCGAAAATTTTCAGAGAACTCTGCTCTCCAAAAATAGTCAGCCGAATCTCATCACTTCATCCAAGGTGAATTTACCTTCTCCTTCTTGGGCTCAAATTCTGGAGTTCCCTCACTGCCCCTCACTGACACTTGATTTCAAATCTTATCACATAATTAACTCCATAGTGCTTTACTGTAAGAAAGTCACGAATAAATCCAATCAGGTGTACAAACGAATAAATATTAAATATAAAGTGAAGGGAATTTATAACTCACTGTCACCAGCAATGATTTTTTTTGAATAATGAAGATCAATGTTGGATGAAGCTCATTGAGCACATTAAGGCGAATGGCAATTTTGTAAGATTGTATTTTTACAACCGCCCTCATCTGCATGTTACAAAACCGCCTCGGATTGCTGATGTTCTCACGTCGACCGTCTATTTCATCACCCATAAATGCAGACCAATAAATTCCTCTTTTGTTTTTGTTTCAGTGGCGAGGTTCGGATGCGTAATACTTGGTGGGATGTGCCAATATGAACCCTGCGCAACGGATCGGGTTCAACTGGCTTCTAAACTGTGTTGGTATGGCCGACACTGCTGCGCGGATCCAGCACTTTTTAAATGAAATATCTGAATTGTAATAGTTTCCTTAGCAACCAGCTTCAAATCGGCCGTCCTTTCATTGTGGCTGCAACAGATCTCTGCATTTCAGAATTACAAACTATTTCAATAAAACTCACCGGACTGGTCACCGATAATTGTGCAGATCTGGTTTATTACTCTGGTTTCTCTATTCCTGCATTAACACAAAGGGAAAATATATAAGAAAATGTCACACTGGGGACATAGATTCATTCAGTGAAGAAACGGCCTTCAGGCGACCACTTCTGCTCCATAAATATCGATCACTAATGGCAAAGTAAACATATTTCCGTGTACTTATCCCAGATTATTGAACATTAAAATCATTCAAGACCAATTCAACAACTATCTGGGGGAGGAGGCTCCACAGTGGTGTGACAGGCCCGCATGTGAATATAATGGAGGAGGTTCAATCATCGCAGATAATCTACAGGCAGAAATGTTGGTTTGATGTTTCACATTAGTTTCATGTGTTCAGCATGCCAGTCTTCAGCTATTTTACACCCGTCCACGTGATATCAAGGAACGACTGAAGGTGCTGGAAAATGACCAGTCATTAATGCAGATTATCCAAAGCCAATAGTGTGGAGTTTGTGTTGTTTTCACACAAACAGCTGATCCCACAGATCACAAATAAGAGGGCTCATTTCTGGCAGTTAGCTGAAGTTCAACAGGCAGGGTAGCGGCAGGGCACCAGGCACCAGAGGCAAATATTCAACACATTACCCACTGCTGCATCCAGAATTATTGATACATCTGGATTGAAAGAGAATTTTGTATGATGAGGACAGAGGGAGTTGATATCAGAGTAAGGTAGCGACATGGGTGAGGGAAGAAGGAAACATATATTATGGAACACAGGAAAATAGGGAGATAGGAAAATAATAAAAAAAGAAATCTGAACGTAGGCAGGGCAGTCAAGAATGGGGAAATGGAACAATTAGAGATATGTAAAAGCACTACTGGTAAAAACTGACGACTTTAATTTGTATAACGCCTTTTACACACTCTGTATATCCCACAGAGAATCATTGCCAATGCGACAATTGCCATCAATGAAATAAGATACAAAGTGTTGCAGGGAATACAGCAAAAACAAAAATGGCACATATTACAAACTATCGGGGTATTTAATCGTTTCCAGTGTGTTTGTCAATAAATAGCGATGTCTGAGCATAACGAATCCTCACAACAGATACACAATATGTTGGAGAGCGGAAGAATAAACAACCACTACAACAATGTCGAAAATAAGTGACAAAGTTACCAGTGGACAAGTTAACCTCACAAATTATTTGCATTTTATGATGAGTCTCCGGTTGAATCATTTACCCGATTTTCTTTTTAAGTTTGTGATCAGTAACCTGCATAAGAGAACACATTTAATCTCTGATCGCAGGAACTGTTTGTCTGTGAGCTGTTCTTCAGTAAGAAGCAACTTGGAGCCAATCCCCACATTATGTGAGTGAACAGCTTAATATTTAACACGTCTCAATATAAAGAACTCCCATACTCAAGTCATCTCATTACAACTCATTGGAAAATGAGGAAAGCGCTGTGTATAGTATTTGGTGTATTGCTGCTGTTGCAGGAAATTGCTGTCTCCGTCTACACTCCTGAAGAAGAAGGTCAGTTTATCTTATGGTTGCTAAAATACGGTTGTTCTTACTCTGCATTGTAACGCTTTTTTTAATACAATTTCCTACCACAAGTATCCATCACTTGTTTGGTTCTCAGATCTGGCAAATGTCGCCACTTTATTCCTGCCAAAATTTGAATGATTTAATTTTAAATTCAACAATGTTCTTTCGCTTTCTTTTTGTCCTTCGTCCTCCTTCCCCCTCGCCCCTCACCCACCCCCCGCCGCCCGCCGACCCCCCTCCACGATCTTCACATTTTTATCTCCGAAAGGGTTACCAGACCCAATTTTTTCAGACAACTCTGCTCTCCAAAAATAACCAGCCGAGTCTCATCACTTCACCCAAGGGGAATTTACCTTCTCCTTCTTGGGCTCAAGTTCTGGAGTTCCCTCACTGCTCCTCACTGATACTTGATTTCAAATCTTATCACATAATTAACTCCATAGTGCATTATTATAAGAAAATCACTAATAAATCCAATCAGGTGTACAAACGAAGAAATATTAAATATAAAGTGAAGGGAATTTATAACTCACTGTCACCAGCAATGATTTTTTTGAATAATGAAGGTAAATTTTAGAGGAAGCTCGTTGAGCACATTAAGGCGAAAGGCAATTTTGTAAGATTGTATTTTTACAACCGCCCTCATCTGCATGTAACAAAACCGCCTCGGATTGCTGATGTTCTCATGTCTACCGTCTATTTCATAACCCACAAATGCAGACAAAAAAATCCTCTTTTGTTTTGTTTCAGTGGAAAGGTTCGGATGCGAATTATTTGGTGGGGTCTGCCAATATGATCCCTGCGCACCGGACCGGGTTCGACTGTTTTTTAATCTGTGTCGGAGTGGCCAACGCTGCTGCCTGGATCCAGCACTTTTCAAATGAAATATTTGAATTGTAATAGTTTCCTTAGCAACCAGCTTCAAATCGGCCGTCCTTTCATTGTGGCTGCAACAGATCTCTGCATTTCAGAATTATAAAATATATCAATAAAACTCACTGGACTGATCACCGATTATTGTGCAGATGTGGTTTCTCATCCGGTTTCTCTATTCCTGCATTAACACAAAGGGAAAATATATACGGAAATGTCACACTGGGGACATAGATTCATTCAGTGAAGAAACGGCCTTCAGTCGACCACTTCTGCTCCAGAAATATCGATCACTAAAGTAAACATATTTCTCTGTACTTACCCCATATTATTGAATATTACAATAATTCAAGCCCATTCAAATCCGTTTTAAGCTTGGAAATTTTTTGACCTTGCCTACCTTCCCAGGCTGTTTATTCTAATTTCACATTACGTTTTGAGTGAAGAAGTTGCGTTTTCTCAAATCCCACCTGAATCTCGTGTCCCTCATACTAAAAGCATGCGCCTTCATTATTGACCGCTCAACTAAGGGAACAGGTGTTTTTTATTCATCCTCTCTACACCCCTATAATCCTATCACCTAATTCATGCCTCCCTTAAAGTTATTTGCTCTAAACAGAGAAATATAGAAAACAGAAGCAAGATTTGCCCATTTGCTGTTTTGGACCTATCCTCGCAATCATCTTGATCACGGCTGTTCATCAAGAGGTACACCAAATTTATTACTCAAAACACACAACTGTTGGGCCCGACTACTTTTCTCGTTGTGAATTTCATACGCTCGTCATAGGCTCTGGGTGATTATTTTCAGCTCACCTCAGTTCTAAAAGTTTTATCCTTTCTCTGAAAATTACGTAACCGTTTTCCACATCCAACCAATTGGAACATTCTTTGTGATTCTGCCCTGTCCAATCCCGTTGGAGTTTTATGCGTTTCTACAAATCTCCTCTCACTCTCCTAACCACCAATAAAAACAGTCCTCACCGAGGAGTATCTGCTCATATGACAGACCTGCCACCCCAGGAATCAGCCTGGTAAACCTTCGCCGTACTCCCTCTATATCAAGGGCATCCTTCCTCAGGTAAGGATACAGAATTCAGGACATGGCCTCAAAAACGCCCTGCACAATGTTAATGAAACATCTCCATTGTTAGACTCAAATCCTCTTGCTATTAAGTCCAACATACCATTTCCCTCTGTTACTGTCTGCTGTAGCTGCGAGCTTCCTTTCAGATAAATAATTTAAAGAAAATTAAATTCAATCCTTTAAAAAAAAAGAAGCAATGCCAACTCACTTGTTCCACTGCTCCATCCCAGGCAGCATTCTGGTAAATGTCCTCTGTACAGCCTCCAGTGTTACCACATATTTCCGGTGGTGAGGTGACCAGAATTGCACACAGTATTCCAGCTCTCATTCGCCATTCCCTCATTTTGTTTCTCCTCCAGCAGTGATCTTGTCTCACTTATCAGAGAGAAATCAATCTGTCACTGCTCTGCCATTCTAACCATCCAATCATTATCAGCCTTTAAACAATAAACACTATCCAAAGCATAGTGTCATCTGCAAACGTGTTAATTGTTCTCCCGTACCACATTACTATCCCTGTTGTTTATGAATATAATAAACTAGAAACGTTCCAGTGCTGATCATTATAACTTTGGATACCGGCATGCCGTCCATCGAACAGCCTCATAACATAATACTTTGAGTCCCATTACTAAGCCAGTTTCTAATCCAGCTCACCAAGTTTCTCCAAATTACACCTGGTTTAGCCTTTTCAATCAATCTCCCAAGTCGGAGCTTGCCAAATATTTTGCAAAGTTCCACAAAACTATAAGAACTGAACTTTCCTTGTCCACACAAAAAAAAACGACCAAAATTCTTCGGCATGACATCCATCTGACAAAACCATACTGGATATTCATAATTAACTGATGTCTTTCTAAGTGAATATTCATCTTTTAAACAAAGTACATTTTGGAAGTTCGAAATGGCAGAACTCTGAGAAACATTAAAAGATGAATCCAGGACTGCAAGCCAACAGTTTCCTGAAAGTGGCAGCAGGAGAGGAACACTTGGCCAAGAAAATACGTGTCATGCCAGCCTTTATCTGTCGGTGTCTGGAGTATAAGAATGTTGCAGCTAGTTTGAACTTTAATCAGATATGGAACACAGAGTACAGTTCTGTTTGGCACACGGAAGGATGTGATGGATTTGGATAGGGTACAGAAAACATTTTACCAGTTATCTGCTTTGGATGGTATTAGCTGGGAGGAGAGTTTGGACAGAGATTGTTCGATTTCAGTTGAACTTTGGAGGATTAGTTATCTGATAGAACTTTGCAAAATTAAGAGAGTCGTGGATAAAATGGAGAGTCGAAGTCGTTTTCCAGGGGGAAAGAAAAACATCAATCATTAGGGTACCGAAGTTGAAGGCAAAATGGTGAATGCTTGAAGGAAATGTATCAGGTAATTTCTTTACACGGGGGAGGGGGAGAGGGTAAGTTCTTGAATGTGTGGTCAGTGGAGGTTGGAGGAACAGATTCAATAACTACGTTAATGAGGAGTCTTGACAGTTACAGGAATAGAACAAAGAAGAAAGAATAAAGAACAAGAAACAGCCCGGGAAACAGGCCCTTCGGCCCAACGAGCCCGCGCCGCCATTTTAACATTACCAGTTCCCCGTCCACCCATGGCCCTTATCTATTGTTTACGGCATTACTTTAGGGAAACTATTTTAGGGACAATTTATTACCTCCAATCAGCCTAATAGCACATCTTTGGGGTGTGGGAAGAAACTGGACCACTCGGAGAAAACCCACGCAAGCACGGGGAGAATGTGCAAACTCCCACAGACACTGGCCCAAATCCATGTGTCTGCACAGCAAACAGTGGTAGTCACTGAGCTGTCGTGTTGCCCAGAATCTGGTCCACTTTAAGCACCCACGAACGACATGAAGCACGAGGCCACTCTCGAACATTCAAAAGCAGGCCTTGTCCGACCCATCGCGTGTATGCCCCTCGTTGGACAACAAGGAGGACCGACTTAAAACCTGTGAATGAAAAAGAGAGAGAAAAAAAAACATTATTGTTCTACCATATCCATTTACCTTACCAGGGACGCCCCAATGCTAATGACCATTATTTAAAACAATCTCCTATATCCAACCATCTCCAACCCAGTCATGTGCCTGTCTAAGTTACTCTTAAATGACTCTAGCGTGTTTGCCTCCACCACCTTGCTTGGCAGAGCATTCCATACCCCCACTTCACTCAAGAGAACGGGGATAATAGTGCGGAATTCAGGCAGAGATACTCTGATGTTCTTCTGCAAATTGACATAAGGACGCCAAGGAATTGGAGGTGTCCACAACAGTTAATAGAGGATACATCTCCAGTCGGGTAGTTAACAGTGAGGCTGAGTGTCGTGTACTACACCATGATATCGATGGAATTGTCAAATCAGCAGATACATGGTAGGTTGAAGTTACATCTGAAAAGTGAGAGGCTGCTATGGGAATTAGGGGGACTGTTGTGGGGACTCTGATCCAGATTTTCAATTCCTCTATGACCAGTAGGATATGCCAGACGACTGAAGAACAGTTAAATTGGTTCCATTATTTAAGAAGAGCTGAAAAATAAACAAACAAACTCAGACCAGTGAATTCCACATGAGCGGTAGGGAAACAATAAGAGAAAGTGCTGAAGCAGAGCATCCATCTCTCCTCAGAAAGGCATCCCTTGATCAGGGATTGGCTGCATGGGCGCGCCAGAATAAGGTCACTCCCAACAAATGGATTTTCTTTTTGAAGAGGTGAGCAGGAATATAGATGGCGGTCGTGCAGTCAATGTAGTCTATCTGGATTTCAGTAAAGCCTTTGACATGGTCCAACGTGGGAGACTTGCATAAAAGGTTAAATGCTCAAGTTATACTGTGAAATTTGATAATTGGCACAGTTGTAACAGATAGAGGGTGATGACAGATGGCTGCTTTAGTGAGTGGAAGCCAGTGTCCACTGGCACACCGCAAAGGTCTTTCCTGGGTCCTCATGACTTGTCATTTATACAAACGACATAGATAACGATGCGGGAGAAGGAATAGTAATTTTGAGGATGACGCAAATCTTGGCCATGTGGTGAACAATGAGGATGAGTGTCTGGGCTAAAACATCATATGGATGGCATGGTCAAACAGACGGATCAGTTACATATGGAATTTAACCCTGAAAAATGTGAGTTGATGTACTTCGGAAGCAGTAATTTGACAAGGAATTATTTAATGAATGGGGACATTCGGAAGATCTGTCCATCAAAGGACCCTTGATGTACTTGTCCACCGATGTCTGAAGGCGCATGGACATCTTAGTAAAGTGGGGGAAAAGGCGTATCCCACTTGACTTTATCAATTGATGCATGTATTACAAAAGTACGGAAGACATATTTCAGTTGTATAGAACTTTATTGCGGCCACAGCTCAAGAACTGTCTTCAGTTCATATTGTCACATTATAGGAAGAATGTGATTGTACTGGAGGGGGTGGAAAGGAGATGAACCAGGATGCTGCATGATGTCGAATATTTCAATTACGAACAGGGGATGGGTTCAGTATGGGATCAGCGATAATGAACAATATCATATAATGTTATCATACATCCTGGACAGTGCAGGGGGAGACCAATTGGTCCATTGAGACTGTACCGACCACAATCCCACACAGGCCTTATTCCAGTCAACCAATATTGTCCCTGCTAATTTCCCTGACACTTGGGTTAATTTACCACGGCAAAATTTAATTTACCAACGCAACATCGTGGGCCGAAGGGCCTGTTCTGCGCTGTAATGTTGTATGTTCTATGTTCTATAATTCACCTAAGCCGCATACGTTTGGACTGTCAGAGGAAACTGGGTTACCCGGAGGAAACCGATGCACAGACAGGGTAAATGTGCAAACTCCACACAAACTCCACACCCGAGGCCGGAGTTGATCCTGGGTCCCGGGGACTATCAGGCAGTTGTGCTCACCATTGTGCCACCGTGCTGCTCAGAGGGTGGGCTGGAGTTTTTTTTTCCCATTTGAAGACAGAATATTTAGGGTCGACCTGATTGAGGAGTACAAAATTATGAGGGACACAGACCGAGTGAATAAGGAGCATTTGTTCATTTAATTCAAGGATTAGCGCAAAGTGGACAAAGGTTCAAGGTGAGGGTGAGACCATTTCCGGGGGACGTGAGCAAACATTGTTTCAGCCACACGGTGGTGTCGGTTTTGAAAGCACTGCCTGGGGAGGGTTACTGCACATCCTTTCAAATGCATGTGGATGAGCACTTAGCCCAGGTTTATGGAGCAAATGCTGGCAAATGGGATGAAGAGAGAGGTCAGTTGTCCCCAATGATTCGTTGCAGGTTCGATTGACCGAGGGGCCTCACCGGCACTGTATGGTTCTATGATTTGATGAAACCTTACCGAATCGAAGGTACATTGGGAAATTTTAACCAATGCATCAGACATCTCATTTTGATCTCCTTTGAAGTTATTATGGTGACCTCCACTCAGAAGAAGGCATTTCTCAACCCCCAGAATCAACATATTTTCAATACCACTTTATGGTCCTTACAATTTTCCGGACTTACTCACATCCTTCCATTTTCTAATTGGCAGCTTATTCTGGGCGTTACTTGCTTTATTTATTTGTTTCACAAGCTGGCTGAACAAGTCAAAGATGTTTATGTGAAAAATCTCCAGTCGTAACACTCCAGTGCCTGGTCCGGACACTTTGGGAGCATCTGGATTCTCCAATGCAGCTAACGAACGTATGTTTCAGTGTGTGGGAGGAAACCCACTCAGACACGGGGAGAACGTGCAGACTTCACATGGTCAGAGATCGAAGCTTGGAATCGAACCCGAATCACTGGCGCTGTATTGCAGAAACACAAACCATTTTGCACCAAATTGCCCAGTATCCTCTGTAATAAAGAGAAATACAAAATAGCAGTTGCATTCAATAGCCATAGCATAATTTCAACAGTCACTGGGGAATTTCAAAATATTCCCATTGCATTGTTAATGTAAGCCTACCAGAGTTGTGTTACAGTTTAGGTTCCCCAGCTATGCTTTCTATCGCAGCAACTCACATTTTAAGCCCTTCATTTATTTAACATTCTACAACAAAACCTGCACGCTGTCCGTATATCACTGGTTATCTTTCACTCTCGCTTTCGGTTTTTCATTCTTTATCAATATATTTGGTGTTTTTTGATGTCCTTTTCCCATGCCTTCTGACTTACTTGTTTTATTTCGACAAACATATGTGCTTTGTGTCATTTTTATATTATCCTTGTCTTATGCAGTTAATCAGAGATAATAGATTTGACTCTTCGAATTGTGTTGTATTTTGGATTGAGTTTATCTGTGTATTTTGAATATCGATTTAAATGCCAGCCAATGAACATCAGCTGAACTATCCCTGGCATATGTGTAGTTCATTTCAGCTATCTCGGCTTTCATAACCCAATATGACCCCTTTATATGGTTAAAATATTGCTATTGCAATCGCTCGTTCCTCCCTCAAATTTAGTGTACATTTAAGGACTTTATGGTATGTTTTCGCCGTGTGTTTATCAGTGAATCCTATCTGATCACAGAATATCAGTTCTGGTGGAGCCTGTGATCCCCAACATTCTTATTGAACTCTTCATCTGCGCACTTTCGCTCAATTGAACTTTATAAAATGCTTGCACACAAAAAACTCCCCCATGGGTCTTTGTTCTCTTAAAGTTTTCATTATCTTTCATTCTATGCATTGTCCCACCGCGCAGTTACAATGAGAGGGCCTGAACAGCAATCCGAAAGGTCACTTGCTGCCTTTGTCTTTCCTCTTCTCAACCAAAGCTATGCAGATATCCGCTTGTAACCAGACCGTTTCTCCTTAAGCTGCTATTTCTCATGATGACACCAAAGTACCGTCACCTTATTTCTCCTTATAAAATGGGAACTGTCATGACCACAGCCTTTGGGCCCCATCGCTGCGACTGGACGTTCATTGGTTGCCTTGTGCGAGTATCAAGAAAGCTGACAGTGAGCATGCAACGCACCCGAGTAGAATCTCACTACTTGCTGCAGAAATCTGTGTCAATCCCCATCGCTATACTGGCCCTGATTTAAAATACATTTGTCTCTGGCAAGTACCACCGCCCCCCCCCCCCCAAAAGCCCCCCTCTCACCCCCTCCACCCACATTGGTGTGAGGGTGTGGGCTAGTTTTAAAATCTGATTAAGTTCTGGATCTGCATTATTTTCAGGGACTGGATTATTTTCAGAGTTTGTATTAGTTTCCGGATCTGTAATGCTTTCTGAATCTCTACTAGGTTAGGGGGCTGTATTATTTTCGGGACTGCAATAGCTTCAGGATCACTAATAATTGTTTTACCTGTGTCAGTTCCAAGGTCTATATTGTTGTTCGCATTTTATCAGTTTCAGCGAGGATATTAATTGCACATTTCGCATTGCCTTTACTCATGAATAGATCGTTCAGGATCTGTATTAGTTGAAGATTCTGCATTGTTTTTGTTGTTTGTTTGAAAGTAGATGTTCCATTTTATTCGGTGCTTGCATGCGTCTGAGCATTCATGACTTCGTTACACTTGAAATAATGAAAGAATTTTCATGGAGAAATAAATCAAACAGAGCACTTTGCACAATAGGTAAAATACCTGCGGACACACTGATTACAGATTTAATTACTACATATTTTTTTCGAAAAAAATATACGAATAAAAGTAGCATCAGGGCTGGGAAATGCAGCGTTCACATTTCCCCAACTTTAAGAATTAATTTGCATCCGAAATTTCAGCATTTGGTTTGTTATAAATGTTGCTGTATAACTCCGACTGAATGACACGTCAGCTGCTGTTCTCTTTTTTTTCTCTCCAAATATAGGACAGACAACAACAAGAATGAAGAGGAAAACAAGCAGAATGAGACATCTCAGGGGAGATGAGAGATCATCACTTATCCACCGGGAAACGTGATGCTGGAGAATAAAAAACAGAGAGACATCGTGGCGCACAAAGCGTCAAATTGTTTCACTGAGAAAATGCATCGACAAATTGACAATACCAGTCGAATATTCTACACGGTCCTTGCAGCCATTGGCATCCCAGGCAAGTAACAAGAAATGGTAAAACTGCATATTTCTGTTGTCGTGATGTTTTCTTGTTTAGCTCTGGTTTCCAAATGTCACATTATGTTTTGTGATGCTCGGGTATAGATCCTAATAGACAAATTCATTCGGCCCATTCAAATGTGAGAAATTATCTTGGAAATATCTTCCATGGCCTCAGTTTAATGGATATCTTCGGCAGTTCGGCAGTTGGCGACTACGATTGGAAATGGTTCAGTGAATAATCAGAAATTCTCTTTGCCTCCATGAACCGCCGAATGACTATAGTATATCCCATAGCACGTGCCCCGTGCTTTCTCTTGAGTCGTGATTTCTGTTCTGAGTCATAGAGCTGTGCATGTGAACACTTACCCTCTCTGTGACAATGTTCAGTAAACACACAGACCTCCCTTACGATTGCAGCACTTGATTTCTTTTCATAGCAAGGGCAGTCAGTGTTTCGCCAGGCAAGTTGCTTGACACATCCAGCGAACAGATTTATCAGCTCCCATTGGAAATTTACCAGCTTGATGTCATTGGCTCGCTGTCCCCTGAATCAGTTCACTCCCTCGATAGCTTCGAGTTGGTTTGTTTTTCCCTCTACATGTATCAAAGTGGTGGTGTTGCTTTCATGTTTTGCGGTGAATCAGCAATTTGAAACAACGTTCCTTGAAATCTGTGCACCATTCTCGGGATCAGATAATTCATTCACTGACGCATGTCCTCATTTTCTGGGTCAATGCTGCTCCATTCCACGGAATCGACTTGTCAGTGATGTCTCTTGTTAGCTCAGCCGCTTGCACATCGATCATGGTTCCGCTTCCTCCCACTTCCTCTTTCAGATTCACCATTGTTTTTTGATTAGTACAACTGAGGGCATGTTCCATACCGTCCTGTTCGGCTGCCTCATTATTATCTTCCAAATTATCTGTTCCAATTTCCAATCCATCCACTGTCTCTGTTACATTGCTTGGTTTACTGCGCTCACAGTTGACCACCTTGAGTGAACTTGATTTCATTTATTATTTCTGCATATATTAGTATAGAGTGAAAATTATTATTTCTTGCCCGCTGTGCAGAAAAAGATATCATCCTTGGAGTACATAGGGTATAATGAAAGGAGAATGTACTGTTGCATTAATAACGAGGATGCCGAGAAAGAGCAACTTTATATCAGATAAGTCCGTTCAAAATTCTAACGGCAGCGTGAAAGACGCTCTTCTTGAGCCTGTTGGAATGTGATCTCTGATTTTTTTTCCCCCTTTTTTTAACGGACGGAATAAGATGGAAGAGTATATATAAGTATGTAGGGCCCTGGATTATGGCTTTTTTTCAGAGGCAACGGCAAGTGTAAACAGGGCCACTGGATGGGAAATTGGTTTGCATGATGGACTGGGCTACGTTCACAACCATTTGTAGTTTCTTGCGTTCTTGTTCGGGGTAGCTGCAAGACCAAGCTGTGATACATCGATAAAAGATGCTTTATCTGGTGGATCTGTAAAAAAAATATTGACAGTCGTGGGAGACATGTCGATTTTCCGTTGCATCCTGAGAAATTAGAGGAGGTGGTGAATTTTCTTAATTATTCGGTGGGCGTGAATGAACCAGGACTGGGTGTTAGTGCAATGGACACCGAGAAACTTTAAGCTCACAACCATTTCGACTTCTCCTCAATGATGCAGACTGGGGCACATCCTCTACTACGATTACTGAATTGGAAAACTGTCTCCTTCATTTCTCTGACGTTGAGCGAAAGAATATTTCTGTCTCACCAATTCGCCAGTCTCAATTTCTTTCGTGTAATCAACCTCAAGTTTTTTGAGATCCGACCCACTTCGATGGTGTCATCAAGAAACTTGTAATTCGATTTGGAGGGGATTTTGACCACACAGTTATAGGTGTATATGGACTAAAATAAGTGACTGAGGGGACAACCTTCTGGACCAAAGGTGTTTAAGATAATCATGGAAGAGTGCAGTTCCTTGTCTTTAGATACAGGCCCGTTGGCTTCGGAAGCCTAGAATCCAGTCACAGAGGAGTGAGCTGAGCCCCAGGCCGCGGAGTTTGGAGATGAGTTTGCAGGGAAAATGTTGTTGGAGGCTGAGCTTCAGCCAATAAATAGCAGTTTGGCGTAAGTGCCATTGTTATCCAGGTGTTCCAGGGTTGAGTGTAGTGGTCGGGCATTGCCCAAACCATGGCAGTATTCCTCTTGGTTTCACTTTCCAATCCAACTGTTGCAATGTCAATTCATTACCATGCACCATATCCTGAATGTATAGGACAAAAAAAACAAGCCAATGTTCGCTCTCCACAGGTGCACCGCTTTCATTGCAAGTTTCACTTCACATTGCAGCAACAATCCTGCTCCCCTCTCCCCAGCACTGTCTGACACAGCCTATTGGATGCAATGTCTGCCTGTTCACAACCTTCTCACTATCGCAGAGCACCAAACTCTCCATCCCTGTCAAACACTCTCCTCTTTATCTTCTGAAATTGTTCACTCGGAGAGGACCTCCAGTTCTTTCAGAAATGCCTCTGTGCAGATTTTCTTTTCCTGTCTGAACAATATATTTCATTCTGCATGAGCACAAGCTTCCAATCGTTTGTCGCTTAAAACGACATCCTGCTAACGCTCTTGTTGCTCTGCCTCTCTATCCTTGACCACTTAATCTTTTTGAATATGAAGCTTAATAAGTAACACCATATAATGTTGATATAATTCCTTGTATTGCTCATATTTCACATCATAACAAAAACTGCCTGTCACTTAGACGGTCTGATTTCCAACTGAATTGTACTTAACTCGCTGGTAGCGGATGAGTTGTTGGCTGATCCATTGGTGAAAGATAACCTATTGGCACACGGTAGATGGGCTGGTGAACCCATCATTTTGGGTCACAGTCACGACTACTGAAGCATCAATCTTTCCCAGATTTTACACATTTCAATCTCTCTCAGTGTTGAAAGTAGTTAAAATCTCAAATTGCTCGGGAGAACATTTCTGTTATTTGGATTCTCCAAATAAGAACATAAGAACATAAGAAATAGGAGCAGGAGTAGGCCATCTAGCCCTTAGAGCCTGCCCCGCCATTCAATAAGATCATGGCTGATCTGTTGTGGCTCAGTTCCACTTTCCCGCCCTCTCCCCATAACCCTTAATCCCCTCTCTTATCAAGAACCCATCAACCCGCCTCTTAAAAATATTCAGCGAGGCAGCCTCCACCACCTCAACGGGCAGAGAATTCCAGAGATTCACCACCCTTTGAGTGAAGAAGTAAAATCACTTTCACTTCATGACGAGATTTTACTTGGAGCGAACTTGCAGGTGTATGGCATCTGCTGCATTCTCCTTCTGGGTGGTAGAGAACACTAGTTTCCCCCAAATAACTATGTGTGAACAGTTGTACCTGTTTTTTTTTGTCACTGATGCACAATGTGTTCTCAGCTTGAGAGAGTGAATAGTGGGGATGGGGGTTGTGGAGTAAATAAATTGGGGCTCTTTCGTCCTCGGCGAATTCCATGAGTTGAGTTGGAACTACACTAATCTATCTAAATCATCACGTTTGCCTTCTATTTAGACAACAGGTCTGTGGCACTCATGAGGTGAGGAACTCTCCCGAAAATTCCCCCTAGATTTATCGAATGATAGGGATTGAATTGGCTCTTGGACCCAATTTGTCCATGTCGCCCCCTTTATGTGTGCTTTTATTAAAAAAAGTACATCAGTCAGAGATTTCAACTGTTGAACAAATCTGTGAACCTGGACATGAACACTGCTCATCATTCCGGCAGTGACCAGCGTTTGGGAGTTCTCAGAGTGGTGGGGAGATATTCAGCTTTCTAAGTATTCGGTCGAGAAAAGACTGTGAATTTGATTCCACATGTTATTCCTGAAGTTTTTGTTTGATTCTCCATTCCGATGCCCATTTGCTTTTCAATGGAAAGGTTTACAATACAGCTGGAAACTCGGTAGAATTCCTAACGTCGCAGAATTTCCCGAGCTCAGAATGGCGGAGAGTGAGGCGTCAAATCTCCCCACAGGAACCTGAAAAGCGAAGTTATGATGTCAGGAGGAAACACATGATTCTCCCAACCCAAAAAAAGCAGAAACATTCTTCGATTTGACGTTGTTCATTCAGCTGTTTTGCTTGCCGAGAGCAGGATACACTGATCAGGCAAATTTAAACCTAAAATGCATGTTAATTGGAATCCTTTCTACATCATTAACATATAAAATAATGTGGCATCCTGCACAGATAGTGTCCGGTGTTCACCACATGCCCCATCTCTATTGAACCTGGAAGTGGGGAGCTTGTCGGCAGATGAATTTGTGTTTAAGATGATACAACCTGCAAACTGAGGCAAACCCAATCGTTATTAGTGCGAACTGAACATCCCTCATGCCTTTTAGCAATAGTTTTAGCAAGCAATAGTTTGATTGTTGATTCCAAACCACTTTAACCTTTCATCTGTTGCAGTTAACTTGACGGCGATTCTGATCCTGTCCCGGGGAAAGTGTGGCCTCTCGACCTGCACCACTCGTTACTTGGTAGCTATGTCTACGGCGGATCTGTTGGTTATTATCACTGAGGTCATACTGAGAAAAATCAAAACATATTATCGGTTCCCAGAGTCTTTCCTGGACATGACTCCCATGTGTAGCGCTGTCTATGTGTTGGCTCGTGTTGCTGCAGATTACTCTGTCTGGTTCACAGTTGCTTTCTCTTTTGATCGGTTTGTGGCCATTTGTTTCCAGAAACTGAAAAGTGTATATTGCACTGCAAAGACTGCGGCTGTTGTCTTAGCAACAATTTCCATCTTGCTATTTTTAAAAAATGTTCCTTTTTACTGTGTGTATGAACCTGGCAAGGTCATCCAAAATGTACCGTGGTACTGTTACACAAAATCAAACTTTTACTCTGAGTTGGCATGGGTGGTTTTTGACTGGTGTGATACAATTTTAACTCCATTACTCCCATTCGCTTCAATTCTGTTACTCAATGCTCTCACAGTCAGACACATTTTAGTGACCAGTCGAGTTCGTGAGGCACTGAGGGGTCAGAGGAAGGGAGAAAAGCACAGTGACCCAGAGATGGAGAGCAGAAGGAAATCAATTATTTTACTCTTCACAATATCTGGCACCTTCATACTCCTGTGGATGACACGCGTTCTATACTTTTTTTATGACAGAATTACTGGAACAAATCAGCTATACTACTCGAATGTGTTATATAACTTTGGTGAAGTTGGATTTATGCTGCGGAATTTAAATTGTTGTACAAATACATTTATTTATGCAGTCACTCAGTCGAAATTCAGAACTCAGTTAAAAAATGCAGTTAAGTACCTGTTTACCTGATGTCCAAGCATTTCAATTAATTAGCCTGGCAATGCTCAGTACTAGGCTAATTTGCCAGTGCCAGTTTAGTGCTCATGGGGCAGACGGAAGGGTCAATGTAGGACGGTCAACAATCAGTGACGGGCCAGCTCCTGTTCACTACGAAAATAAGAGGCGTCAAGTTCCCTCCACCTATCAGGTTTTCCTTCTCATAACAATGCAGGTACTGAAAAATCAATCTCCTGACTCGTGGCATCCACAGAATGATTTGCTTCAACATTGGCAAAAGTGTCGTCACCGTCATTGTGCTGACGATTTGCAATTGCAAACAGCCCCGCCCAAACCTCACCTAATCCTTTTTCCTCCTTTAAACGATTTGTGGTTATCTAATTGACAAAGTGATCACTTGTCCTGATGTCTGACACATGTAGTGCTGTTATTTAAAGATAAAGTCAAAACATGGTGTACGGTTTAGTTCTTGTCTGTCTCCTTTACTTGTCATTGAAATTGCGATTTATTTTCCTTCTTCAGTGTATTGCAGGTTGGCGGGATTTTTGTTTGTTTTCGCTTTCATAGTGGGGCCTAGGCGCGGGGGCAGTCGGGAAGGGAGCGCGGGAGTGCAAAAAGAAGGCCGCAATAGACAGCGGGCAGCGTCGGGAGCGGGCAGTGGAGTGAGGAGGGTGCAGAGTGAGTGCTGCAAGGGCTTTGGCTCACAGGGCTCAGGCGAGAGCAGGATTAGGCACGGTGAGTTACCGGTCCTATTTTTCCTGTTTTCCATTTGTGTCCATTATTCTAAGGGTGGTCAAATAAATGGCAGGGTCCTTGGGGAGACGTGTCAGCTGCATTAGGTGCAATATGTGGGAGTTCCTGGAGACACCGCATCTCCCAAAAGTCCACATGTGCACCAAGTGTCTGGAGTTGAAGCGTTTGAGGGCCTGGGTTAGACAATTAGAGCTGAGGCGGGAAGATTTATTATTAGTCAGGGAGAATGAGGCAATAATGGATAGGAACCACAGTCAGGTGGAGATCCCAGAGCCTGGGGGAGCGGGGCGGGGTGGAATGGGGGAGGTGGATTTGGGGGGGTGGAATGGTGGGTGGGGGGGTGGAATGGTTGGGTTACTGTCAGGAAAGGGAAAAAGAAGAGGTGTAATGGTCTAAAGAAGACCCCAGCGGTAGTACCCCAAAATATCAGGGGTAAGGCGACAACTGGGGTGGAAAGGGCAAGAGAGGAAGACCAGAATGCCTCAGAGGGAAGGAAGGGGGCTGGATGTGAGATAGTGGTGGGGGACGGGAGGGTTAGAGGAATTGATAGGTGGTTCTGTGGGCAAAAGCGGGACTCCAGGATGGTGGTCTGCCTCCCTGGAGCTGGGGTACAGGATGTGTCGGAGAGGGTAGAGGGAATCTTGAAGGGCCAAGGGACCCAGGCGGATGTAATTATACATGTAGGAGAGAAGGACGTAGGAAGGAAGAGTAGGGGGGGGGAATACGTAGGCAGTTCAGGGAGTTGGGAGCCAGGCTGAAGTGTAGGGCCTCCAGGGTGGCGATCTCTGGGCTGCTGCCAGTGCCCAGCAATAGCAGGGATAAAAATAATGAGATCCTGCAGCTGAATGCGTGGCTGAGGGATTGGTGCAGGACAGAGGGTTTTAGTTTTGTTGACCATTGGGAAGTCTTTGCAAAGGAAGGGCACTTGTATAAGAGGGATAGGGAACACTCAAATGGGAAGGGGACACATATTTTAGCTGGGAGGTTGGCTGGAGTGTTTCGGCAGGGTTTAAATTAATATGGAGGGGGTGTGGGGAGGAGGGAGACAGCTCAGGCACTGGGAGTGAGTTGGAGGCCAGGGTAAGTCTAGATGATGGAAAAATCTCCCAGGAGAAGAAGGATCCGAGTGGGCCTGAGGGTCTTCAGTGCATCTGTTTTAATGCGAGGAGTGTGACGGGTAAGACGGATGAAATTAGGGCCTTGATGTTCGTGAGGAATTTAGATGTGGTGGCAGTGACAGAGACGTCGTTAAAGGAGGAGCGGGACTGGCAGCTAAATATTCCAGGTTATAAGTGTTTTAGGTGTGATAGGGGAGGGTTGAAAAGAGGACGGCGAGTGGCGCTCTAAGTTCGGGAGCAGATCACAGTAGTGCACAGGGAGGATATCTTGGTTTGGCGGGGTGCGGGGTTGGGAATTGAGTCTCTGTGGGTGGAGTTGAGGAATAGGAAGGGGGCCATTACTATGCTAGGAGTGTACTATAGGCCGCCCGATAGCCCGCGGGCAGTGGAAGAGGGTATATGTAGGGACATTTTGGATAAGTGTAGGAAGAACAGGGTTGTTGTAGTGGGAGATTTTAATCTCCCTGGGGTGGATTGGAAGGTGCCTAGAGCTGGGGGGTCGGACAGGGAGGAATTCATAAGAAGGATCCTTGCAACAGTATGTAGATAGCCCGACTAGAGAGGGGGATATACTGATTTTTTTTTCTGGGCAATGAGCCGGGTCAGGTGGTTGAGGTTGCATTATGTGAACATGTGGCTAATAGTGACCACAACTCCGTCTACTTTAGGATATGAATGGAAAAAGATGAGAGCTGTCCTAAGGGGAGGGTGCTAAATTGGGGGAAGGCTAGATACAACCGGATTAGGCAGGAGCTTAGGGATACAGACTGGGATAGGCTGTTGGAAGGGAAGACCACGTTAGGCAAGTGGGAGTCTTCCAAGGGAAAACTGCAAAGGGTGCAGGAAAGGCATGTGCCGGTTAGGAGAAAGGATGGGAAAGGTAGAATTACAGAGCCCTGGATTACTAGAGATATAGAAGACCTGGTTTGGAAGAAACGAGAGGCGTATGTCAGGTCGAAGCAGCTTGGAACGGAGAGAGCGTTGAAGGAATACAGAGAGAGTAGGAGAGATCTCAAAAGGGGTGTTAGGAGGGCAAAAAGGGGGCATGAAATGGCTTTGGCAGGTAAGATTAAGGAAAATCCAAAGGCGTTTTATTCCTACGTTCGGAACAAAAGGGTGGCTCGGGGAAAAATCGGTCCTCTCAGGGACAGACGAGGGGAATTGTGCTTGGAGTCCGAGGGAATGGGGGAGATCCTGAATGGATTCTTTGCATCGGTATTCACGAAGGAGAGGGGCTTGATGTCTGGTACAGACTTCGAGGGAGTTTTAGACCAATTGAAGGAACTATCGATTACGAGGGAAGAAGTGTTAGGGCTTTTAGGTAGCATTAAAAATGATAAATCTCCAGGGCCTGATGGCATTTATCCAAGGCTGCTTAGAGAGGCGAGAGATGAGATTGCTGGGCCTCTGACGCAAATCTTCGTCTCTTCTTTGGACACAGGTGAGGTCCCAGAGGACTGGAGGATAGCGAATGTGGTACCGTTGTTTAAAAAGGGTAGGAGGTATAACCTGGGTAACTATAGGCCAGTGAGTTTGACATCAGTGGTAGGCAAGTTGATGGAGAGGATTCTTAGGGATAGGATGTATGAGCACTTAGAGCGTTGTGATCTGATTAAGGATACGCAGCATGGCTTTGTAAAGGGGAAGTCTTGCCTTCGGAATCTTGTAGAATTTTTTGAGGAGGTGACAAAAACGGTCGACGAAGGACGAGCCGTTGATGTCATCTGTATTGATTTCAGTAAGGCTTTTGACAAAGTCCCTCATGGTAGGTTAGTACTGAAGATTAAAGCTCATGGGATACGTGGCCAGGTATCTAGATGGGTTGAGAACTGGCTTGCAAAGAGGAGACAGAGAGTAGAAGTGGAAGGGTCCTTTTCTAGCTGGAGGTCTGTCACTAGTGGTGTGCTGCAGGACTCTGTACTGGGACCTCTTCTCTTTGCAGTATATATAAATGACTTGGAAGAGGGAGTAAGTGGTGTGATCAGCAAATTTGCAGATGACGCTAAGATGGCTGGATTTGCGGGCAGTGAGGAGCAGTGTCTGGCAATAGAGCGGGATATTGATAGGCTGGTATATTGGGCAGATATATGGCGAATGGAGTTTAATCCGGATAAATGTGAGGTGATGCATTTTGGCCGGAATAATGTAGTGGGGGGGTAGTTATATGATAAAGGGTAAGCCTATAAAGAGTATAGAAACGCAGCGAGACCTGGGGGTGCAAGTGCACAAGTCTTTGAAGGTGGCGGTACAAGTGGAGAAGATTGTGAAGAAAGCCTATGGTATGTTAGCCTTTATAGGAAGGAGTATAGATTATAAGAGCTGGGGTCTAATGTTGCAGTTGTATAGAACGTTGGTTAGGCCGCATTTAGAGTACTGCGTCCAGTTCTGGTCGCCTTACTACCGGAAGGGCGTGGAGACTCTGGAGACAGTGCAGAGGAGGTTTGCCAGGATATTGCCTGGTATGGAAAGACTGGGTTATGAGGAATGATTGAGCAAATTGGGGTTGTTTTCCTTTGAAAGACGGCGACTGAGGGGGGATGTAATAGAGGTATAAAAGATTATGAAGGGTATCGATAGAGTAAACAGAGGTAAGCTATTTCCTGTGTTAGAGACACACAGTACGAGGGGCCACGGGCTTAAGGTGAGGGGGGAGAGGTTTAACACGGATATTAGAGGGAGGTTTTTCACACAGAGGGTAGTGGGGGTATGGAATGCTCTGCCAAGTAAGGTGGTGGAGGCAGGCACGCTGGAGTTGTTTAAGAGTAACTTAGACAGACACATGAATGGGTTGGAGATGGCAGGATATGGGAGATTGCTTTAAATAAGGTTCATTAGCATTGGGACATCCCTGGTAATGAAAAAGGATGTGGTATGATACTAATGTTGATTCATAGGTTTTAAGTCGGTCCGCCTTGTTGTCCAACGAGGGGCATACACGCGATGGGTCGTACTTGGGCTGCTCTTGAATGTTCGAGAGTGGCCTAGTGCTTCATTTCGTTAGTGTGTGCTTAAGCTGGACCAGATGCTGGGCAACACGACAGCTCAGTGACTATCACTGATTGCTGTGCAGACACATGGATTTGGGCCGGTGTCTGTGGGAGTTTGCACATTCTCCCTATGCTTGCGTGGGTTTTCTCCGGGTGCTCCGGTTTCCTCCCACAACCCAAAGATGTGCTATTAGGCTGATTGGAGGTAATAAATTGTCCCTAAATTAGTTTCCCTAAAGTAATGCCACAAACAATAGATAAGGGTCATGGGTAGAGGGGGGACTGGTAATGTTAAAATGGCGGCGTGGGCTCGTTGGGCCGAAGGGCCTGTTTCCCTGGCTGTTTTTTGTTCTTCGTTCTTTGTTCTATTCATGTAACATTCAAGACTCCTCTTAAACGTTGTTATTGACTCTGTTCCTACAACCTCCAAAGACCATACATTCAAGAGCCTACCCTCTCCCCGTCCCCCGTGTAAAGAAATTAACTGTTACATTTCCTTCAAGCATTCACCATTTTGCCTTCAACTTAGGTACCCTAATAATTGTCGTTTTTCTTTACCCCTGGGAAACGACTTCGACTGCCCATTTTACCCATGGCTCTCTGAATTTTGCAAAGTTCTATCAGATACCCAATTCTCCAAAGTTCAAATGAAATCGAACAATCTCTGCCCAAACTCTCCTCACAGCTAATACCATCCAAAGCAGATAACTGGTAAATTTTTTTCTGTACCCTATCCAAATCCATCACATCCTTCCGCGTGCCAAACGGAACTGTACTCTGCGTTCCATATCTGATTAAAGTTCAAACTAGCGGCAAAATTCTTATACTCCAGACACCGACAGATAAAGGGCGGCATGACACGTATTTTCTCGGCCAAGTGCTTCTCTCCTGCTGCCACTTTCAGGAAACTGTTGGCTTGCAGTCCCGGATGAATCTGTTAATGTTTCTCAGAGTTCTGCCATTTCGAACTTCCAAAATGTACTTTGTTTAAAAGATGAATATTCACTTAGAAAGACATCAGTTAATTATGAATGTCCAGTATGGTTTTGTCAGATGGATGTCATGCCGAACAATTTTGGTCGTTTTTTTTGTGTGTGGACAAGGGAAGTTCAGTTCTTATAGTTTTGTGGATCTTTGCAAAATATTTGGCAAGTCCCGACTTGAGAGACTGATTAAAAAGGCTAAAGCCGGTGTGATTTGGGGAAACTTGGCGAGCTGGATGAGAAACTGGCTTAGGAATGGGACTCAAAGTATTATGGTATGAGGCTCTTCGATGGACGGCATTCCGGTATCCAAAGTTATAATGATCAGCGCTGGAACGTTTATAGTTTATTATATTCATAAACAACATGGATAGTTATGAGGTACGGGAGAACAATTAACACGTTTGCAGATGACACTGTGCTTTAGAGAGTGTTTATTGTTTAAAGGCTGATAATGATTGGATGGTTAGAATGGCAGAGCAGTGACAGATTGATTTCTCTCTGATAAGTGTGACAAGATTACTGTTGGAGGAGAAACAAAATGAGGGAATGGCGAATGACAGCTGGAATACTGTGTGCAATTCTGGTCACCTCACTCCCGGAAATATGTGGTAAGACTGGAGGCTGTACAGAGGACATTTCCCAGAATGCTGCCTGGGATGGAGCATTTGAACAAGTGAGTTGGCATTGCTTGTTTTTTTACTAAAAGGATTGAATTTATTTTTCTTCAGATTATTTATCTGAAAGGAAGCTCGCAGCTACAGCAGACAGTAACAGAGGGAAATGGTATGCTGGACTTAATAGCAACAGGATTTGAGTCTAACAATGGGGATGTTTCATTAACATTGTGCAGGGCGTTTTTGAGGCCATATCCTGAATTCTGTATCCTTACCTGAGGAACGATGCCCTTGATATAGAGGGAGTACGGCGAAGGTTTACCAGGCTGATTCCTGGGATGGCAGGTCTGTCATATGAGCAGATACTCCTCGGTGAAGATTGTTTTTATTTGTGGTTAGGAGAGTGAGAGGAGATTTCTAGAAACACATAACATTCCAACAGGATTGGACAGGGCAGAACCACAAAGAACGTTCTAGTTGGTTGGATGTCGAAAAACAGTTTCGTTATTTTCAGACAAAGGATAAAATTTTTAGAACTGAGTGAGCTGAAAATAAGCGCCCAGAGCCAGTGACGAGTCCATGAAATTCACTACTACAAAAGCAGTTTGGACCAACAGTTGTGTGTTTTGTATAATAAATTTGGTGTACCTCTTGGATTTCACGGACTCAATGGATATAGTAAGGAAGGTCGGGTCAGGATATTGAACTTGATGAACAGCCGTGATCAAGATGATTGGATAAGTTCAATACAGCAAATGGGCAATTCTTGCTTCTGTTTTCTGTGTAGAGCAAATAACTTGAAGGGAGGCATAGTTTAGGTGATAGAATGATCAGGGTATAGAGTGGATGAATAAAAAAAAACACCCATTCCCTTGGTTCAGGGGCCAATAATGAAGGCACATCCTTTTAGGATGAGGGGCACGATATTCAGGTGGGATTTGAGAAAAGGCAACTTCTTCACTCAAAATGTAATGTGAAATTAGAACGAACTGCCTGGGAAGGTAGGCAAGGTCAGAACATTTCCAAGCTTAAAACGTATTTGAATGGGCTTGAATTATTTTAATATTCAATAATATGGGATAAGTACAGAGAAATATATTTACTTTGCCATTAGTGATCGATATTTATGGAGCAGAAGTGGTCGCCTGAAGGCCGTTTGTTCACTGAATGAATCTACGCCCCCAGTGTGACATTTTCTGATATATTTTCCCTTTGTGATAATGCAGGAATATAGAAATCGGGAAGAGAAACAAGATCTGCACAATATTCGGTGATTAGTCCAGTGAGATTTATTGATATATTTTGTAATTCTGAAATGCAGAGATCTGTTGCAGCCACAATGAAAGGACGGCCGATTTGAAGCTGGTTGCTAAGGAAACTATTACAATTCAGATATTTCATTCAAAAAGTGCTGGATCCGCGCAGCAGTGTTGGTCATACCAACACAGATCAGAATCCGGTTCAACCTGTAACGGTGCGCAGCGTTCATATTGGCAGACCCCACCAAATATTCCGCATCCGAACCTCTCCGCTGAAACAAAACAAAAGAGGAATTTTTTGGTCTGCATTTGTGGGTAATGAAATAGACGGTAGACATGAGAACATCAGCAATCCGAGGCGGTTTTCTTACATGCAGATGAGGGCGGTTGTAATAATACAATCTTACAAAATTACCTTTCACCTTCGTGTGCTAAACGAGCTTCCTCTGAATTTATCTTCATTATTCAAAAAAATTATTGCTGGTGACACTGAGTTATACATTCCTTTCACTTTATATTTAATATTTGTTCGTTTGTACACCTGATTGGATTTATTAGTGACTTTCTTATAATAATGCACTATGATGTTAATTATGGGATAAGATTTGAAATCAAGTGTCAGTGAGGAGCAGTGAGGGAACTCCAGAACTTGAGCCCAAGAAGGAGAAGGTAAATTCACCTCGGATGAAGTGATGAGATTCGGCTGGTTATTTTTGGAGAGCAGAGTTCTCTGAAAATTTTGGGTCTGGTAACCCTTTAGGAGATAAAGATGTGAAGATCGTAGGTGTGTGTGTCGAGGTGGGGGTGGGGAGGTGGGGGGTGGGGGGGCGGGTGATGAGGAGGCGGGGGGACTATGACGGACGACAAAAAGAAAGCTAAAGAACATTATTGAATTTAAATCTAAATCATTCAAATTTCGCCACGAATAAAGCGGTGACATTTTTTGGATATTTGTGGTAGAAAGTTGTACAAAAACAAAGCATTATAATGCAGAGTAGGAACAACCGTATTTTGGCAACCATAAGATATACTGACCTGCTTCTTCAGGAGAGTAGACGTAGACGTCTTGGACAGCAATTTCCTGCACCAGCAGCAAGACACCAAATACGATGCACAGCACTTTCCCCATTTTCCAATGCGTGCAATGAGATGACTTGAGTATGGGAGTTCTTTATATTGAGAATTGTTAAATATTAAGCTGTTCGTTCACACAATGTGGGGATTGGCTCCAAGTTGCTTCTCACTGAAGAACCGCTCACAGACAAACAGTTCCTGTGATCAGAGATTAAATGTGTTCTCCGATACAGGTTACTGATCACAAACTTAAAAAAGAAAATCGGGTAAATGATTGAACCGGAGACTCACAATAAAATGCAAATAATTTAACAGGTTAACTTGTCCACTGGTTACTTTGTCACTTATTTTCGTCATTGTTGTTGTGGTTGTTTAATCTTCCGCTCTCCAACATATTGTGTGTCTGTTGTGAGGAATCGTTATGCTAAGACATCGCGATTCACTGACAAACACACTGGAAAAGATTAAATACCCGGATAGTTTGTAATAAGTGCCATTTTTGTTTGTGCTCTATTCCCTGCAACACTTTGTATGTTATTTCATTGATGGCAGTTTTAGCATTGGCAACGATTCTCTGTGGGATACTCACAGTGTGTAAAAGGCGTTATATAAATTAAAGTCGTCAGTTTTTATCATTAGTGCCCTCACATTTCTCTAATTGCTCTATTTCCCCATTCTAAACTACCCTGCCTACGTTCAGATTTTTTTTTGTTATTTCTCTACCTTCCTATTTTCCTGTGTTTCATAATATGTGTTTCCTTCTTCCCTCACCCATGTCACTACCTTACTCTGATATCACCTCTCTTTGTCCTCATCATGCAAAATTCTCTTTCAATCCAGATGTATCAATAATTCTGAATGCAGCAGTTGGTAATGTGTTGAATATTTGCCTCTGATGCCTGGTGCCCTGCCGCTACCCTGCCTGTTGAACTTCAGCTAACTGTCAGAAATGAGCCCTCTTATTTGTGATCTGTGGGATCAGCTGTCTGTGTGAAAACAACACAAACTCCACACTATTGGCTTTGGATAATCTGCATTAATGACTGATCATTTTCCAGCACCTTCAGTCGTTCCTTGATATCACGTGGACGGGTGTAAAATGGCTGAAGACTGGCATGCTGAACACATGAAACAAATGTGAAACATCAAACCAACATTTCTGCCTGTAGATTATCTGCGATGATTTAGCCTCCTCCATTATATTCACATGCGGGCCTGTCACACCATTGTGGAGCCTCCTCCCCCAGATAGTTGTTGAATTGCCAACCTGTACTCATGTTTGGGTGAGTCAGTTCTGCAAAACGTAGATCGAATCTGGTGTCAGTGGCAATGATTTGCGTTGACATTTTAGACTTCCTTCACGGTCCTGCACCTGTTGTATTCTCCGTGTTGGGCCTTCAGTAGGATGTTATTTCAAATTAGATTTCTCTGCTTTTGTTCACAACCGGCGTTGACACTCTCTTCATTGAATCATTGATGCATTGCGGCGTAGTTAATTTCACAATGAGCGATATCAGAGCAGATTGGGCTGCAAATTTTGCCTAAAATGTATCACTGATGGTTCAAAATATCTCGTGGAATCCTCGATGGATGTGTTGGTTCCATTATGGATCAATCACTTTTGACAGGTTGAACAGAGACGGTTTGAGGAATGTCAGGGGCTCAGGGAGATGGTAGGGGAAAGAGACGGAGGCTCTGGGGGTGAATTGTTTCCTCCTGCAGTGTTGGATTCCCTGTGGATCCTGATTGCAGCATTCCCAGTCTCTCTTTCTCCCTCTCACTGTAAAGCACTCAGGAAGGAGAGGGAGCCGCAATTCAAATTCCTGAGCCTGGGGGAAAGGCTTGTCCTCAGTCCCAGAGTCCTCCTTGTGTTTTTAGACAGGGCGCTGGCATTTGTGGATGTGGATAAAAAAGATTGTTCTGTTTAACTGGGGGGATGGAGGGGGATTTGTTTTTTCTACCTGTGGAATAATGCAGCCTCTGTGAATGGGCGGCTCTTCAAGGTCTAAGTCTCAGGCGCACTTTTACATTCGCTTAATTCCCCAACAGGGTTGAAGTGACTGAATTCAATGGTTCAATAAAATGTGCAGCAGCCTCTTCAGGATGGGATTGTGGATTTTCTTGCCCCGCCCCCTCTCATTTTTTTTTGATTGTGATTATTAGTTTGAAAAGTCTGACAGAAACTTAGAGAGAGAGCATTTCAATCCAGATTCTCCTTGAGATAGAAAACCAGAGCAGAAATCAGGTTATCGAGAGCCAGGAGCAGAGATGGAATATCGGACAGATAACGATCTGGGGAAGTGTGGAAGAGACGGAGAGGGAGAAACAGAGGGGGGCGGGGGAGGTGACTGATACAAGTGGGAACTTCACTGGGGCCTCCTGTGTTTACTCACTGGCCTGTCTCTGGAATAAAGCCTGTTCCTTTGGTTGAGGGGCCAATAATGAAGGCGCACTTTTAGGATGAGGGTCACGAGATTGAGATGCGATTTGAGAAAAGGCAACTTATTCACTCAAGTGTAATGTGAAATTAGGGTAAACAGCCTGGGAAGGTAGGCAAGGTCAGAACATTTCCAAGCTTAAAACGGATTTGAATGGGCTTGAATTATTTTAATTTTCAATAATATGGGATAAGTACAGAGCGATATGTTTACTTTACCATTAGTGATCGATATTTATGGAGCAGAATTAGTCGCCTGAACGCAGTTTCTTCATTGAATGAATCTCTGTCCCCAGTGTGACATTTTCTGATATATTTTCCCTTTGTGTTAATGCAGGAATATAGAAACCGGATGAGAAACCAGACCTGCACAATAATCGGTGATCAGTCCAGCGAGTTTTATTGATATATTGTATAATTCTGAAATGCAGAGATCTGTTGCAGCCACAATGAAAGGACGGCCGATTTGAAGCTGGTTGCTAAGGAAACTATTACAATTCAGATATTTCATTCAAAAAGTGCTGGATCCGCGCAGCAGTGTCGGTCATACCAACACAGATCAGAAACCAGTTGAACCCGGTCTGGTGCGCAGGGTTCATATTGGCAGACCCCACCAAACATTCCGCATCCGAACCACGCCTCTGAAACAAAACAAAAGAGGGTTTTTTGGCCTGTATTTATGAGGAATGAAATAGACGGGAGACATGAGAACATCCGCCGTCCGAGGCGGTTTTGTTACAGATGAGGGCGGATGTAAAAATACAATCTTGCAAAATGACCTTTCACCTTCATGTGCTAAACGAGCTTCCTCTGAATTTATCTTCATTATTGAGAAAAATCATTCACTTTATATTTAATATTTATTCGTTTGTACACCTGATTGGATTTATTAGCGACTTTCTTATAAAAATGCACTATGGAGTTAATTTTGTGATAAGATTTGAAATCAAGCATCAGTGAGGGAACTCCAGAACTTGAGCCAAGAAGGAGAAGGGAAGTTCACCTTGGATGAAGTGATGAGATTTGTCTGATTCTTTTTGGAGAGCTGAGACGTATGAAAATTTTGGGCCTGGTATCCGTTTAGGAGATAAAGATGTGAAGATCGTGGAGGGGGGCGGGGGGGGGGGGGGGGGGGCGGGGTTCTCTGGGGCGAGAGGGATGTCGGACGCTGGACTGAAAGAAAGCGAAAGAACATTGTTGAACTTAAAACTAAATCATTCAAATTTTGGCAGGAATAAAGCGGCGACATTTGCCAGATCTGAGAACCAAACAAGTGATGGACACTTGTGGTAGAACGTTACATAAAAAATGATACAATGCAGAGTAAGAACAACCGTATTTTGGTAACCATAAGATATACTGACTTGCTTCGTCAGGAGTGTAGACGGAGACGTCTTGGACAGCAATTTCCTGCACCAGCAGCAAGACGGCGAATACTATGCACAGCACTTTCCCCATTTTCCAATGAGTTGCAATGAGATTACTTGAGTATGGACGTTCTTTATATTGAGAGTTGTTAAACATTAAGCTGTTCACTCACATAATGTGGGGATTGGCTCCAAGTTGCTTCTCACTGAAGAACAGCTCAGAGGCAAACAGTTCCTGTGATCAGAGATTAAATTTGTTCTCTGATGCAGGTGACTGATCACAAACTTAAAAAATAAAAATCGGGTAAATGATTCAACCAGAGGCTCATAATAAAATGCAAATAATTTGTAAGGTTAACTTGTCCACTGGTTACTTTGTCACTTATTGTAATCATTGTTGCAGTGGTTGTTTAATCTTCTGCTCTCCAACATATTGTGTGTCTGTTGTGAGGAATCGTTATGCTGAGACATCGCTATTCACTGACAAACACACTAGAAAAGATTAAATACCCGGATAGTTTGGAATCAGTGTCATTTTTGTTTGTGCTAAATTCCCTGCAACACTTTGTATGTTATGTCATTGATGGCAGTTGTCGCATTGGCAATGATTCTCTGTGGGTTATTCTGAGTGTGTAAAAGGCGTTATATAAATTAAAGTCGTCAGTTTTTATCATTCGTGCCCTTACATATCTGTAATTGTTCCATTTCGGCATTCATGACTGCCCTGCCTACGTACAGTTTTTTTTATTATTTTTCTATCTCCCTATTTTCCTGTGTTCCATAATACATGTTTCCTTCTTCCCTCACCCATGTCGCTACCTTACTCTGATATCAACTCACTCTGTCTTCATCATGCAAAATTCTCTTTCAATCCAGATGTATCAATAATTCTGAATGCAGCAGTGGGTAATGTGTTGAATATTTGCCTCTGGTACCTGGTGCCCTGCCGCTACCCTGCCTGTTGAACTTTAGCTAACTGCCAGAAATAAGCCCTCTTATTTGTGATCTGTGGGATCAGCTGTCTGTGTGAAAACAACACAAACTCCACACTATTGGCTTTGGATAATCTGCATTAATGACTGGTCATTTTCCAGCACCTTCAGTCGTTCCTTGATATCACGTGGACGGGTGTAAAATGGCTGAAGACTGGCATGCTGAACCCATGAAACTAATGTGAAACATCAAACCAACATTTCTGCCTGTAGATTATCTGCGATGATTTAGCCTCCTCCATTATATTCACATGCGGGCCTGTCACACCAGTGCGGAGCCTCCTCCCCCAAATAATTGTTGAGTTGCCAACCCGTACTCATTTTGAGGTGAGTCTGTACTGCAAAACATAGATCGAATCTGCTGTCATTGGCAATGATTTGCGTTGATTATTTTAGACTTCCTTCACGGTTCTGCACCTGTTGTATTCTCCTTGTTGGGCCTTCAATAGGTTATTATTTCAAATTAGATATATCTGCTTCTGCTCACAACAGGCGTTGACACTCTCTTCATTGAATCATTGATGCATTGTCGCATAGTTAATTGCACAATGAGCGATATCAGACCACATTGGGTTGCAAATTGTCCCTGAAAGTATCACTGATGGTTCAAAATATCTCGTGGAATCCTCGATGGATGTGTTGGTTCCATTACGGATCAATCACACAGGACAGGTTGAACAGAGAAGGATTGGGAAATGTCAGGGGCTCAGTGGAGGTGTTGCGGGAAAGAGACGGAGGCTCTGGGGGTGGGGTGTGTCCTCCTGTAGTGTTGGATTCCCTGTGGATTCTGATTGCAGCATTCCCAGTCTCTTTTTCTCCCTCTCACTGTAAAGCACTCGGGCGGGAGAGAGAGCCAATATTCAAATTCCTGAGCCTGGAGGAAAGGCTTGTTCTCAGTCCCAGAGTCCTGCTTGTGGGGGAGAGAGTTCCAGGGCTTGGGGCTATGTGGTGCGTAAAAAGGGTTTTAAAATATTAGTGCAAACACACACACACACACACACACACACACACACACACACACACAAAGAGAGAGTTAACCTGACACTTATCAATTCACGTGCAGAGAAACAGAAAAATTGATCCCCAGACTTTTTATACCCTCACTGACTCATACTAACTGCCCACAACTCCCCAATCAAACCCCATCCAACCACATCTCCTGCATCTCACCTGAGCCCACCTACTTCAGGTAGGGCCCAGTCCAACACCAACCTGTCTCTGAGGGGTTGGGGGTGGGGGTGCTGTGTCTATGTGCGTTGTTGAGCACCAGGCAAATTGTTTATCCCAAGGTTCTCTCTCTCTCTCTCTGCCTCTCTCTGTCTGTCTGTCTCTCTCTCTCTTTTCACTCGGGAATGAGGGGAAAATGGATTTAAAGTAACCAGCAGCCCTGCCCAGACAGAGATGATGTGGAGATGTGGAGGTGTCGGCGTTGGACTGGGGTAAACACAGTAAGAAGTTTCACAACATCAGTTTATAAATTGAGTTTGTGTCTTTATATGCCGTGTTTGGGAACTGAAATCCATTCACCTGACCAAGGGGCAGTGGTCCGAAAGCTAGTGGCTTTTCCTACCAAATAAACCTGTTGGAATTTAACCTGGTGTTGTGCGACTTCTTACTGTCCAGACAGAGATCAGGTCTCACTGTGGATTGTATAACTTGCTCATCCAGGACTCGATCGGCTATAGGTTTTGCTGATTCTTGCAAAGTTCACGTTTTGCTTAAGTTGCCTGAACGCAAACACTTTCTTGCAAAGTTCTTTGTTGCTGCATTTATATTTCCACTTCTTATTTCCAAACCAATCTCCGTTGCTTTCTGTCTGTATGTTTGAACGTGTGTGCTCTCTGCTTAATGTTTGTTGAGTCACCACAGATCAGAGCTGCAAAAAAACGTCTAAACGGTTTTGAAATCAGAAGCACTGAATGGGGGAGGGGAGTTTCTGTCAGATAAATATTGTCAATGTGTCTTTAACCAGCAGCTCCACAGAGAGAGAGGGAGGGAGAGAGAGAGGGAGAGAGAGATGCAGAATTTAAAACTCTCAGGGAACCGTACTCAGGGAAACAGACACACATACACACAGATAGACATCAGCTCCTGTTTATTGAAACAACCAGGCTGGAGTCTGAAGCTAATCTCCCCACCCCCCCACCCACCGAAAAAAAAATGTACTTCATTCATGAAGTCTGTGAGGGTTACATTACATGACTTCCCATTCAGTGTAATCCAGTTCACTTTGTCAGAATACAGTGTGTGACCCTCTGAAGGAGTTGACACATTAGTTAGATTTCTAATCTTCATTTCCTTTCACGCATTTTCCAGTGTGTTGGGTTGCACAGATCAGATCGAACTGGGCACTGACACGACCACAGCTGACCAGCCAGAGTGAACCCTGCCTCCCCCGCCAGCCACACCCATCCTGGATCTACAGATGACAGTTCAAACCAGGGCCTGGAGCAGGTCCAGGGGAAATCCTCCCACTTACCCAGACCCTCCACACCTGGCAGCTTTCTGGACTTAATATCCTGTCAAACAGTTTGAGAAAGTAAACTGTGAGTCCATTTTGTTTCAGCACCGCCCCTGCTCCAGGCAGTTTCTGTTCATTTGTTTTTTTTTCTCCATCTCCATTCCCTTTGGCTCTGGGGGGGGGGTTCACTTTTTCTCTCATTCAAACTCTCATGTCTCCCACAGACCTTCGCTTCGTCCTTGTCCCAGCCACCCCTTTCTCCAAACCTGCTGCATTTCTAACTGTTCACCAAATGCTCTATTCAAGAGGGCTTAAAATAAAACATATATCTTTGCTTAAATTCTGATCTACAATATGGTCTAAGCGCGACCTCAATGAGCGGGATTTTAACTCCCGGAAATTGGAGTTTTGCCTCTTGAAGATTCAGAGGAAATGGGCACAGTCTCGTCATCTCTCACGTCCCAGGAAGTTCTACATCATCCTAACATTTCCCAATAGCTGCCGCTAGAAATGTTGCTGTCCAAAACTCGCCTCATCATCTCCTTACCATCCAGCAAGATCCAAACCCTGCAATATTTCCAGTGGTGAATTACAATGAAAGGATCAGAGAGAAGATGCTGTGTGTTTTAGAGAGAAATAAACAGCCGTTTGGACTGGAATATTGTTTTTAAAAAGTACAAGCACATGTGATGTGTTTAGCTGATTGTGGAATTTGTTGTAATTCTCACTCTATTTATTTTACAGTTTCAGGTCATAGTCATCAACAAATCCAAATCCAGGATGTAGTGTCTTCAGATATATGACTCTGCATTACATCAAAGGGGAGATCCCATAACTTTTCCACAAATATCACTGTGTGGAATGTCCTTCAACTCCAGGTATCCGTTTTGTAGTTTCTGAATCAGTCGCTCATTCCTTCTGTCTTTTTTTTATGAATTTGCAAATTCTTCTCAGTTTGAGTGAGTCTGCATCCTGTTCGATGAGAAAGAGAATAGAATGTATATCCGGTATTTCACTTTCCACATTAAAGCTCTTATATCGCATCACATTATGGAGCAGAGGCGGGATTACAATTCAAAATTGGGAGCTTATTATTGTCCTATCTATTCGTATTCCATTTTGTAGCAGCTTCCATTCTTATACCATTAAATAAAGATTATGAGATAAATACACTGCTTGATACCTTTCTCTTCATTCCTGGGCTCTAGCTCGCCACATAGACAACTGTATTTCCTCAACTACACAATACAGCACCATCCTTCATTCCAGCACGACCCCGAACACACAAATCCTCTGCTATTCGCACAGTGTAGCACATTTCATCCGTTTGCTGCCTCCTCCCAAATCCTGTTGTTATCCTCGCTCTTTATTACATTACAACCATTCTGCCATTGACTTACTAATTCCTGACTCTACCATCACTCTTCGCAATACATCACCCATCCGTGCTTGTTCTCCAAAACACTGCTGTTATCCATAATGGTTACCAAATTTCACCATTCTGTCTGTATCCCCCTGAAACCTGCTGTTGCCCACGCTGTTTACAACATTTTAACACTAATCCGTGTTCTCCAGAAGCCGACTGATGTTCTCACTGCTAACGGCTTTACAACAAGCAGTCAGTGTCCACAGAAATCCTGGATAGATCCCCAACATTTGCAATTCTTCACCATTCTGTCTGCGTCCTGACAAGTTTATTTAGCGATGATTACATTTGGCTGTCCGCTCCCTAATCCTACCTATATTGTCCATGATTATTGCACTTCCCAGTCTATCGATCCTCACAAATACTCCTGTTATCCTGATTCTTTGTTGCATTAAAGGAAACTGCCTGTCTTCCAGATTCCTAGCTTTATCCTCAGTCATTACAACATTTCACCATTCTGCCTGTGTCCTGCCAATTCCTGTTGTCACCTTCACTGCTATTGCCTTTCTCCCATCTCTCTGTGTCCTCACAAATTTGATGAGAATCATCATTATTTACTACATTTCAGCAATCTGTCTGGCATCCCAAACCCAGCTTTTATCCATACTGCTAACTATGTCTCACCAATCTACCTGTGTCCTCTAACATCCTGCTGGTCTCCGCAGTCTTCTACTTTTCACTCATCTCTCTGTGTCCCCCAAACACTGCTATTATCCTCACTGCTATCAACAAATCAACAATCATTCTTTAGAGCAATCTGTCCATGTCCTCTCAGTTACCTCCTCTCTGTCTCCATCTCCTGGTATCTTAGTCTTATTGCACTCAGTTCGAAGACTCACTGTCTCAATCTGCTGGTGGTGCTGCCTCAATGCACTCAGTTACCCCTCACTCTGCCCATCTGCTGGTGATGCAATCTCACTGAACTGAACTAGTCCCTGACTGTCTCCATCTACTGTTGATGCTGCCTCACTGCACTCAATTAGCCACCTCACTCCCTCCATCTCCAGCCAATGTTGGGACACTGAAACTCAACAACAATTGAACCCAGCCAGGCCTATGACGCTGTGTCTGAAAGGACAGCGAGAATGCAGCCAGGCCTGTGACACTGAATTTCACAGAGCACAGTGAGCCCTGCCAGGAATGTGATTCTATATCTCAAAGTGCAGACTGAACCTAGCAACGTCTTTGACACTGAATCCTAAAGGACAGTGTGACTCCAACCAGGCCTGTGACACAGAATCTCAAAGGACAGAGTGAACACAGTGAGGCCTGTGATAATGAATCTTAAATAACAGTTCCAACCCAGCCACGCCTGAGACACCAAATCTGAAAGGAGGGAGTGAACACAGCCAGGCCTGTGAGGTAGGATCTCAAAGGGTAGATGTGAACTCTGCCAGGCCTCAGAGCTTGAATCTTGAATAACAATTCCAACAAAGCCAGGCCTCTGACATTGAATCTGAAAGGACACAGTGAACCCAACCAGGCCTCTGACACTGAATCCCAAAGCACAGAACAAATCCAGACAGGCCTGTGACACTGTTTGTGAAAGACAGTGTGAATTAGTCAGGCCTGTGACACTGAATCTCAAATAACAGATGAACCCAGCCAGGCCTGTGAGACTCAATTTCAAAGGACACAGTGTACGCAGCCGGGTCTGTGACACTGAATATGAAAGGATGCATTGAACCCAAAAATACCTGTGACATTGAATCACAAAGGACAGATTAAACACAGCCAGGCCTGTGAAACTGAATGTCAAAGGACAGAGTGAATCCAGCCAGGCCTGTGACACTCAGACTGAAAGGATACCAAGATTGTGACACTGAATCTGAAAGGACAGAGTGACCCCAGTCAGACCTCAGGCGTTGAATCTGAAATAACAGTTCCAACCCAGCCAGGTCTCTGAATCTCAAATGACAGAGTGAACCCCGGCAGGGCTGTGACAAGGAATCTCAAAGAACTCAGTGTATCCAGCCAGGCCCGTGACACTGAATCTCAATGGACAGAGTGAATCTATGATGTGGAAATGCCAGTGTTGAAGTGGGGTGAACACAGTAAGAAGTCTCACAACACCAGGTTAAAGTCCAACCAGTTATCTGATAGTAAACCCACAAGTTTTAGGGGTTCACCCCTTTGTCAGGCCAGTGACATTGAATTTCAAATGACAGAATGAACCCAGCCAGGCCTGTGACAATGAATCTCAAAGGACACTGTAAACCCAGCCAGAGCTGTGACACTAAAACTGAAAGGAAGAGCGAACAGCGCAGGACTGTGACACTCAGTCTCAAAGGACAGAGATCTTGAATCTCAAACAACAGTTCAAATGCAGCCAGAAATGTGACACTGAATCTGAAAGAACAGAGTGACCTCAGCCAAGCCTGAGACGCTGAATCTCAAAGGACACAGTGAACGTGGTCAGGCCTGTGACACTGAATGTTAATAGGCAGAGTGAGCCAGTCAGGCATTTGAACACAACTGAAATGTCAAAATGTTCAGCAACATTCAATTCCTGGAGGCCCCGGATAATCAGGAGTATTTGTTGATGTCATTCTGTCATATGCTGCTGGTGAATTCATGAATGTACTTAAAGTTTTAGATCTCCCAAGTTCGAATGCCCAATTGCAATCTGTCAATGTTAAAGTCTAGCAGCGACTAACATGCGAGCAGAGACCTGACCACAAGGCCAGGTGTTTCCTGTCTGTTCAGCAACACAGGAAAACGCGCAGCGAATGTCCTGAGCCTGAACAGACAGTGAGCTGCTTCGGGGTGACACAGAATATAGCAGTTACTCAGCCAGTTACTCAGCTTCTCAGGAATCATTTCTTCCTGTATGGAACAAATATGTCCGTGGGCCTCCCTTCTCTAAACGCGGCCCTGTAAAGACATTCACTCAAATAACTGTCAATTTGATCATGAAAATAAAATTACATTTGTGCAGCAGATCAGAAATATTTCTGAGCGGCACAGTCCCGCCGAACTCTGTCACTCTAAACTGGGCGGAGGCAGCAAAATCGCTCAGATATGTCATGGTGCTTATAAAGTATGTTTAAAAAGTAATTATGTCCCAATAGAGAATAACAGTCTTTTAACAGAAGCATTTTATCTAAGATTTCCGTATAGAGGTGCTACATATTAAAATTATACATGAATTAGGCTTTCTGTATTTCGAGAATATTGTTCTCTGAATAGAAGACAGTAAATACTTTGGAGGTTGTTCTCAGAGCAAGGAGCAAAAGGTCTGTTTTCACTCGGGGAAAAAAAAATTCTAGATGTTACAGATTTGAACTTCTTGCTTGAGTTACTGCTGAAGTGAAATTTCTTCACTTTTCCCCTTTGAAGGTGTGAAAATCAGGTTGTGAATACAGGCTGTATTCGGACTCTGTAGGAGCCTTAAACAGCCGATTGGATTGGACTTGTCGGTGAGAACCCTCACTCACAGATTTCTTGAGGAAAGTGATTGGATCTGACATGTAATTTACGCATTTTCTCCACATCACAGCAGTCCCAGATTTAACCGGGGAATTTTAACACTTATTCTCTCCACGGCCTTCAACTGTTGCTCGGAAATTGTCCGTAAGTGGTAAAACAGAACAAAAATAATTTTACATAATCCAGTCCAGGCCAGGCCGAATATGATTTACAAACATTTACCAATTGCATTTCCTTCACTCGCCTGTGTCTGTGCTGTAAGATATGATGATTCTATGATCCGATGCTGGGTTAGTGACTCATTTCCTTATCAAAAATGTAGGCCTGATCAGCCGCACAGGGCAAGGAGGTGGATATAACTGTCATTGGTATCTTTTATCAAACCGCAATTTACATTTCACACATGGGAACATCAATTAGTCAGACGGGAGGAAATATTATTTTCTGAACAAAGAATTCATCCCTGGAGCGTTTGGTGTTTTAGAAAGTGTTGGAAGGACAGCCCGGTACCGGTGTACAAAACTCGGTGAATAGTCAAGTCTGATCGCAGTAACCGACAGTCGGGACGATGCTGCGCTCCTTCCTGACTCTAATTGCATTGCAGCTTCTCAACTGTGAGTTATTATTGATTGAAAGTATCCCGATGTCTGTTGAGAATTCACTGACATAAAATTTTAGCATGTCTATATGTGTATATATATGTTATATATATATAGAGAGAGAGATTTCGGAATAAAAATGTTGGTGACCGATGTCAAGGAAAGTTGATGATTTGAATAATAAGTGTCATCTAGAGGTAATGGGATATTAATGTGCATCAATTTACAATGAGAGGAGGCGAGTTCAGTGTCTGAACAGCTGAAGGATGAAGAAGTGCTCAGCAAATTGAAATCATACTTGCTTATGCGTTTGAATTATTGTAAAGCTCAAAGGAGTCTAGGACAGGCTTTTGGGGTTAGACTGAATTGGTTTTATTCCACCCGGCACAGTCAGTTTGGACCGGGGCCGAACACTTTTGCCGAATACTGCTCTGAGGCCACAAAGGCTCAATGGAAATTGTTTTTGATTGCCGTCTACCTGACATTGGTGTGCAGAATAAATAAATTGGAGTTGAAAATCAAAATGGACTATCAAATCTAAATCTGGAAATTTATACATTTTTTTTTCCGGCAATGTTTTGGATTCTCCGCTCCACTTAGGGAAAAGGCTCTATTATATTCAAATGAACCCTTCGTTGTTATAAGTGTGTATTGGAATTGGGAGTTTAAGTAGCAGAAGCTTCAGTTGGCGAATAATTTAGATTCCCTTTTTTTAATTATTTCCTTTCAAACATATTTAGAATGTAGAACATCTGATTAATGCATGTTTTAATTTCTCGGCCGAGACTTAAGGCAACCTGACATTTAAATACAAAATTGAATAGAAATGCTTTATTCGCACATGGACAACATATTACTGTAAAACCTCTATTCGGACTACTTGATTTGTGTTGGTACAAATTCGAGCAGTCGCTGTTAGAATCTGCTGAAAGTGAGTTTGAGTGGAAGCCAACTCACTGCGTTTTAAAATAGAGGAATTTTGGCGAGGACCATCCACACATGCTTCTCCTGATATTGTAATCTGACCTTCATGAGAGGATTAGATAGCGGGGACAGTGAGGGCCTTTTTCCTCGGATGGTGATGGCGAACACGAGGGGACATAGCTTTAAATTGAGGGGTGGTAATTATAGGACGGGTGTCAGAGGCAGGTTCTTTACTCAGAGGGTAGTGAGGGCGTGGAATGCCCTGCCTGCAGCAGTTGTGGACTCGCCAAATTTAATGGCGTTCAAATGGTCAGTGGATAGGCATATGGATACAATTGGAATAGTTTAGGTTAGAGGGTCATTGCATTGGTTCCACTGGTCGGCGCAATACCGAAGGCCCAAGGGCCTGTACTGCGCTGTGATGTTCTATGTTCTATTTCTCATTACATTTTCCGTCAGAACCCCGTGTAGAGATAAAACAAACAAATTGTTTGAAATAGGTGTTTCAGCCTCAGAGTGTTGGGCTAGTTCTGTGAATAACGCATTTTAACACATTAATATGAATTGCAATTAAGTATGGCATTAATTAGTTTCATTAATATGAAGAAAATACTTATCTTGTTATGTTGATAATGTAATTTGCTCAATTTGCATGATTTGCCTGGTCACTTTTGTTGCCCAAATGCCTCATATCTCCGACAGGAATATTACCAGAATGTTTTACATTAATATTTCTATGCAGTGATTTGTTTCAGGTTTTAATTATTTTTTATTTCTCAAGATGTATGCCAGGGTTTCATGTTCTCTGTGTCTCATGCCGTTTTCTGTGGCACTTCGAGACATGTTCTTTCACCACCTTCCACAGGCCAAGTAGTTTAGTTCCGATTTAAGTTGTTGACTTGGTTGTTGTTTAAGTTGTTCAGTTGGTTCATTTTCTCTCGGTTCCCAACGTGCCTCTTTAGTTATATTCATTAATCCGAATGTCGCTGAAAATGCTGGTTAACTGATAGAGAAGCGCCCCATTCCTGTTATCAAACACTTCACACAGTAAAGGACCGAGAGTCCGCGAAATACAGTCTGAAAAAATACTGTTTGGACTTTGCACTTGCTTGAGGGAACATGTCTTATAAAAGAAACAAATGCAATGTTGCAATGTAATAAATCCTGTGCCCAATAAACTCATCTCATTAAAATTTGACGGTTTTGTTGCGACTGAATCGCCAGTTAGCTCGCAGTTATGAAGTGAATATTCAAATCGTTGGCTTAACTTGTAGAAACTCTTTAGAATATACTTTGAGCAAAGTTGCATTTTTAGTTCATTAGTCTCCACAAAGCAGCAAATGAATAAGAAACTTAGATTTACCACGTAATCCAACTCAGTTTCGGCGGCAGATAGAATTAAAAATTCCACTGGGTCTGTTGTACAGATGGAACAGACATGAATTGAAATTCTAGCCGAACAGCGCAGTCTGGGTGAAGATCGCCGCCACTCTTAGAATGGCACAGATTGCCGAATGGAATCTCCGTGAATTAACCGCTTGCGGAATCCCAGTAAAAGTTCCAGTCACTACCAATAGAATGTGTACACAGATTTGGGATAGATATTTCTCAGTCGAGGAGCTGTATGCTCGTCCTGTGGGACAGTGAGCTGCCATATGTTAAACATATTATTTTGAGTTGGAGTAGTGGACACGGCTGTAAATATTGAAAAGTTAAATATTATATCAAAGTGGGACCAACATTGCTTTAACTGGCATATTAAGACATATATTTAATATCAGTCGCTCCAGCGAAATAATAGGGAAGTGAAAAATCCGACTTCTTCCGCAAATTGGCATCATGAGATTTTCTGATTGCTGTTTGGAGCAATGAGCTTTAGAAATCACAACAAAGCTTTCTAAACCATACACTAATATCAGCTTTGTGTATCAATCACTGCATACTTATCACCCTCTTCCCAGACACTCTCAATATCCACTGAACTTTCCGTCGCTTATAATGAGCTATGAGAACTCGTCACTCATTCTAGATTGGCAAACTCCACCGTTTCCTTGTAAAATGTTTTGAGCCATTTTGTACCGTTAGCTTCGGCCTCCAGACCCCAGGAAACTATTACCCTGTCTCGCAAAGATTGGATAAGTGTCCGCTTACATTCTAAATGTGATATCTTACAAGTGTTAATTTGGTGTGACCATACATTTGAAAATTATAGTTCCACAAGCGAATCATAATCTGTCCTTCCTGCTGCGAGCTAAAAGGTCCCAGTGTTTAACGGTGGTTTTCAACTACGAATACGATGTTATGTAATTAATTCCACTCGTAACACCGATAATTATTTATTACGTGTTAGGCCTCATAGTTTAAGTTAAAATATTATTGATAGATCGAATAGTCAGGCACGGGGCGTTGTATTTGCTGCCCTACTGTTTTATGCTAATGGAGTTTTGTGGTCTTTAAATGGGCATACATTTTACAGTACCAAACTATCCATGCCTCTGTATCTCTTTCAAAAAAATGTTAATACCCCACATTCAGCCAAGGCCTTTGCACTCATTATTATTATGCACATTCTTGTGAAGTCAGTGTCCCTGGTAACGGCAGCATTTATTGCCTGTACTCAGATGTCTTCAGGAATTGATCTCTGAGCCTTTTTTGCTGCCTGGCTGCAGTACATGATGCACTGGTGCAGGCACAGTGACATTAGGGATTGAGCTCACACGAGAATGAGGCAACCCCGATATCGTCCCAACTCAGCATGTTGACTGGCGTAGAAGGGAATGAGCAATTCAAGGAATTGCCTTAGGCCTGCACTTGTACTTTTAGGTGTGAGAAATCGCGGGTTTGGAATGAACTGGGAATGAGTTTTTGTCATTTGCTGCTGTGTATCATCTACACGGTACACAAATGATTCAGGTGATGGCTGGTATTTCCAGCAAATCAGGCTGCTGACCAGCACCTTCTATTTCATTGCTTGTTACTGTCATTAGTGATCTGTTGCAGGGGGAAAGGGGACACAGGCTTCAGGTGAGAGGGGGAAAGTTGAAGGAAGATGTGTAAAAGAAGCTCAGAAAGTAGTGCATGCCTGGAACGCGCTTCCAGAGGAGGTGATGGAAGTTGACACATTAGCAATATTTAAGAGGCATCTGGATGGTAAATGAATAAGGAGGAAATAGAAGGATACAGATGGAAATAGGACAGCATTTTTTTTTCTTGTTTGGACATCATGATGGACAGGGGATTGGAGGACCGAAGGGTCTGTTTTGGTGTTGTAATTTTCTTTATTCTGTGTTTTTGAAATGGGTCACTGATTCAGTGGGAGAACCACTGACCGCTGAAAAGTGGAGCAAAAAATAGAAAGACGGAATGGGTGAAGAGGGTCCAGAAATTCCAGTTGGAATGTTGAAATTGTGACATTTTGAGTAAATATTGAAATGTTATCCCACAATCCTGGCAGTGATTACAACATAAGTGAATGTTGTGCGATACTGTTTGTGAAGAGTTAATAAGGATGGCTACGAAATGTCTGCATTGGAAATAACTGACACACTGTACGTATTATGGACGGGGGTGCAGAGATATTCGAGTAACTTTATCATGGTTACTCTCTGGATCAAGTTATAAATTTTCAGCAATCCAACCAGAGACAGGAATCGCTGCCCTGTTGATTCTATTGTGCAAACGAGAGGCTAACGTGGATTTGGAGATTTAACTGACACAAAGTATCCCTGTTTGGGAACACGGTAACATGTGGTTAAAACATATATTCAAAAAAATAGGAATGAGGCCGGGATATTCAGTCATAATATCACGGGTGTGGTAATTTGAATAAAACTTTTTTTTTATAAGCAAGTGCTTACAAATCATAAAGTGAAGAAATGACACAGATCCTTGCTGTTGATTTTGTGATGTATGGATTTGACTTTTTCATTCATCTCGTGTTCCAGCAAAGACTAATTTTTAAAATTTCATTTCAGGCAAACCAGGAAACAGCCAGGCTGATCCATCAGGTAATCGCCCTTCAAGTTCATATTTGACATTATAGAACATAGAACATAGAACACTACCGCAGAATCAGGCCCTTCGGCCCACAAGTTGTGCTGAACATATCCATACCTGCCAGGCCATAGAAAAACCTGTAACTCGCAATCCTATTAAATCCCATATACTCTTCCAGAAGTCTTTGAAAAGGCCCCAGCGAGTTCGCCTCTACCACCACCGACGGCAACCGATTCCACTCACTCACCACCCTCTGAATGAAAAACTTACCCCTAACATCTCCTCTGCACTTGCTCCCCAGCGCCTTAAACCTGTGTCCTCTCGTAGTGACCATTTCAGCCCTGGGAAATAGCCTCCGAAAATCCATCCTATCTATTCCTCTCAACATTTTATCAACCTCTATCAGGTCACCTCTCAACCTTCCTCTATCCAGGGAGAAGAGACCTAGCTCTCTCAATCTATCTTCATAAGGCATGCCTCCCAATCCAGGCAACATCCTTGTAAATCTCCTCTGCACCCTCTCAATAGCTTCCACATCCTTCCTGTAGTGAGGTGACCAGAGCTGCGCACAGTACTCCAAGTGGGGTCTGACAAGGGTCATATAAATTTGCTGCATTACCTCCCGACTCCTACACTCAATCCCTCGATAAATGAAGGCCATTAAATAGTTTTAATTCACTAATTCATCGAACTGAATGATAATTCTCTGAGACAATTTCAGCATCTTTGCGTTCAATGTTTCGGTTCAATGTCTGCCTGTCAGTTGTGAAAGAACATATTCTTGCAATGTTTTCCTGAAAATCTTTAATTGCTGCTCCTTAATTAAGAATGACATTAAATTATGTCCCCGAGGAGCAGGGTGAGAGGCAAAGTGGTCCCGCTGCTGTTTGGAAATAATGTTCACTTCCCTAGTTACCAACTAGCACTGAAATGCAGTGTGATATTATGGCCCTTCCACCACCGGTATATTCGGGTTCCGCCGAAAATTACGACAGCGGAAGTGCTGGAGACACCCTGACTATCCAACTCAGCCGTTTGCAGTCAGGCCGCCTTTGTTCGACAGTGGTGACAGATATCGAATCCATACTGGGATTGGGATTTCACTATATTAGTCCAGGCAATATGGTGAACCGCACAACAGGTCAGTCCTGAGTTGTGTGGATTGAATCGATTAAGCACCTATCAACACTCCTGCCTGACGCAGCCCAATGATGCGTCCAACTTCCAACTGATTTGCGGGTATTTCCCAGTGTCAATCCATATTTCCGCTTCCACTTGCAATGCGTCATATTATCCAGGGGTTTGTTGAGATCAAGGGCACACTCGATACTTGACTTGATTCCTATCTGACCTGCTGCATCAGGCGGCCAATTAGTTGATTTATTTCTGTCTTTTACAGAGTCGGTGAAGCTGAGACTGGCGAATGGGCAGAGTCGGTGCACTGGGAGAGTGGAGATTTACTACAGGGGACAGTGGGGCACTGTGTTTGATCTTGACTGGGACCAGCAGGACGCCGATGTTGTGTGTGGGGAGCTGAGCTGCGGGACCGCGCTCTCTGCACCAGGCGAGGCTCACTTTGGGGAAGGATCCGGACCCATTCTGACGTTAAATGTTCAGTGCGAAGGGACCGAGACCGCCCTGCGGGAATGTCGCTCATATCAATGGGGTCACTATAGCCTTTGGCACACCCGTGATGCCAGTGTGATTTGCTCAGGTAAGAATAAAAAAAACACAAATCTGTCCAACATTTACAGCCTGCTCTCCGGGGAAAGGCGGATAAAGTATTCTGAGACTGTACACAGTGGTAAAGAGAGTGGTGAATATTTTCAATATTCTGAAAATAGAAGTGTTGTTACAATAACACGAGAATTTAAGTTCATAGTAAAGTAACAATAATCAGAGTGATTAACAATTACCACAACCGGGAATAGTCTTTTTGAGCTGAGCCCTTGCTGTTAGCTTTGTCCAGGAGAGGGTTTGTTCATTCCTGGTTCCTCACTGTTCAGTTCCGATCACCATTGAACACAATGAAGCGTTCCAGGGCCACACAGAGCAAATCCTGGGCAACTATGGGGCTTCTGGTGAACAATCGTTTATCTTCATCTGCCGGCAGCGTTTGGCTTATTCTGCGATTTTTATTTAACTCAAAATCGACTGATTCTTGATGCCTATTTTTGCTATTGGTGTCCGAAATTGCAGCCGCATGTGAAAATGTGGTTAGAACCCCAGATATATGGTCGATGGCATCCCGATCGCCCAATCCTTCCACCCTCCACCACCACCCCTCCCCAAACACAACCACACGTCTGGAGGCAGAGGCATCAGCAACCACGGTGGAAAAGGGGGAGTGAGACAGACCTGGAGAGGGGGGCGGTGGGGGGCGGGGAGGGGGAGGGGGGATTCCAACGGAGGCCTGGGCGTGCTAATGTGTCCCGATCCTGCCTGCGCAGAATCAAAACTTCGGCATGCTTTGATGAGCTGGCGATGTATGGAAGTACATTTAAGGGGAGTGTGGATCATTCCGCACTCCGTCAGAATTGGCGGCTGTCTCTGAATTAAATCCGGGTGTCTCGGTCCATGTGTTTGACATTTACTGACTATTGATTGTGGAGGCCATAGAGCGCTTATCCAGTCACTGCGGCTACTTTCAGAGCAGCAATCAGTGGCCAGATTGAAGGTGTTCCAAGAGCGGAGTGAGGATGAGAAGGGTCTGGAGGAGAGTCATGCGGACTGGAAACTTCCCTCTATTCTTCCCTCGCCACTAATTCTGCCACAGCTGTTGAATTATTCCAACATTTCCCGATTTTGTGTGAGAGGGGAATGGCTGGATATCCCCTGTCTCTCCAGGCGTCTAGTTTTAATAACTTTCATGTAAAGCCTCTTCTCAAAATATTTGATAGCATTTGGAAATTTATCTCTCTCTCACACCCTGAGCCTGATGAATACCAACTGGATCAAAGAATGCCTCCAGTAAAGAAGAAGGCATTCGGTCCATCGACCCTGTACCAAAAACAGACCCAGCCAAACAATATTCCCGGAACCCAACACATTTACCATGCTATTTTCCCTGACACTGGGGTCAATTTCGCATGGCCAACCAACCTAACCCAAACATCAATGGACTGCGGAGTAAATCGGAGCACACAGCGGAGACAACACAACATGTGCAAACTCCGTGCAGACAATGACCCAAGGCCCGAATCTGGTGCTATGAGGCAGCAGTGCTAACCACAGTGGCACTGTGCCGCCCCGTTCCTATATGTTCGCATCCGCCTTATTATTTACGGACGGAAATAGGAAACTTTTTTTTGACTTGGGCATCATGAAGAACAGGGGCTTCAAGCACAAAAGGGTCTGTTTCAGTGCTTTCCGTTACTTTGCTGTTTGTTCTTGAAATGGGTCAAAGATTCATCGGGGGAATCACTGAACGCTGAAAAGTGGAGCAAAACATAGAAAGAAGCAATGGGTGGAGAAGGTCCAGAAATTCCAGTTGGAGAATAGAAATTGTGAACACTTTGAGTAAATATTGAAATATTTTCCCACAATTCTGGCAATGAATACAAAATAAGTGGAAGCTGTGAGATATTGTTTGCGAAGAGTTAATAAGGATAGCTGAGGATTGCCTACATTGGAAATAAATGACGCACTGTCCGTATTGTTGACGGTGCTGCAGAGATATTCGAGTAACTTTATCATTGTTAGTCTGTGGATCAAGTTATAAATTTCAGCAATCCAACCAGAGACAGGAATCACTGTCCTGTTGATTATATCATGTAAGGGATGAGGAGATTTGACTGAAACAAAATATCCCTGTTTGGCTATACGGTAACATGTGGTTAAAAATATAATTTTAAAAAATGGAATGAGACCGGAATATTCACAGGTTGGTAATTTGAGTAAACCTTTTTTTTGCATCAAGTGCTTGCAAATCTTATGGAGAAAATAAAACACAGATTTTCGGTGTTGACTTTGTGATCATCTCTTGTTTCAGCAAAAAGTAATTTTCAAACTTTCATTTCAGGCAGACCAGGGAACAGCCAGGCTGATCCATCAGGTAATCGCCCTCCAAGTTCATATCTGATATTTTACTGCACTAATCCATCCACCTGAATGGTAAATCCGTGAGACAATTTCAGCATCTTTGCTTTCAATGTTACCGCTCAAATTCTGCCTGTCAGTTGTGATGGAAAATATTCCTGAAATGTTTTCCTGGAAATAGTTCATTGCTGTTCCCTCATTCACACGACAACAAATTAGGTCCCGGAGGAGCAGGGTGAGAGTCAATGTTATCCCGCTGTCGTTTAGAAACTCATTTTCACTTCCCTAGTTACCAGCCAGCGCTGAAATGCAGTGCGATGTCATGGCCCTTCCACCACCTGTATGTTAGGGTTCTGCTGACAACTCGCAGCATCTTGCCTCCCCGGGAAAGGTTGGAGACTACCTGAGTTTCCAGTTCAACTGGTTACAGCTGGGCGGCCCTCATTCGACAGTGGTGGCAGATATGGAGTCCATACTCGGATTGGGATTCCACTATATTAGTCCAGGCAGTATGGTGGGCCGCGGACCATGACAGTCCTGATTTATCTGGATTGAATCAATTAAACACCGATCGACACTCCTGCCTGATGCAGCCGAATAATGCTTCCAACTTCCAACTGATTTGTGGATGATTCCCACTGTCAATCCATATTCCCGCTTCCACTTGCATTGTGTCATGTTATGTTAGGGTTTGCTGAGATCCTGGGCACACGTGAAACTTGTTTTGATTCCTATCTGACCTGCAGCATCAGGCGGCCAATAACTGTTGGTTTGTTTCTGTGTTTTCCAGAGGCGGTGAAGCTGAGACTGGCGAATGGGCAGAGTCAGTGCGTTGGGAGAGTGGAGATTCGCTACAGGGGACAGTGGGGCACTGTGTATGATGATAACTGGGACCAGCCGGACGGCGATGTTGTGTGTGGGGAGCTGGGCTGCGGGACCGCCGTCTTTGCACCAGGCGGGGCTCACTTTGGGGAAGGATCCGGACCCATTGTGACGTCAAATGTTCAGTGCCGAGGGAACGAGACCGCCCTGCGGGAATGCCGCTCAGAACCATGGGATCTTTACTATGACTATCCGCACTCCAATGATGCCGGTGTGATTTGCTCAGGTAAACAAGGGGATAAAAAGTATGTCCATTATCATTGCCTGCTTTCCGGGAAAGGGCGGATAAAGTATTCTGAGACTGTACACAGTTGTAAAGAGAGTGGTGATTATTTTCAATATCCTGAAAATCGAAGTGTTGTTATATTAACACCAGGATTTAAGTTTATAATAAAGTAACAGCAATGAGAATGATTAACAATTACCACAACAGCGCACAGGGCAGCTGTGTCCTTGAGCTGAGCGCTTGTTGTTAGCTATGTCCAGGAGGGCAGTTGTTCGCTTCTGGCTCCTCACTGTTCAGCTCCGATCACCATTCAACAAATAATGAATCATTCCAGGGCCACACAGAGCAAATCCACATAGAACAATTAGATATCTGATGAGCAATCGTTTATCTTCATCTGTCCGCAGCGTTTGGTTTTTTCTACTGTTCTAAATGAACTCCAAATCGAATGATTTTTAATACCTGTTTTTGGTATCGGAGTACCTTGAAATGAAAATGTGGTTCGAACCCCAGAGTTTCGGTGGGAGGCATTCCCATCGCCCAACTCTTCGAGTTCCGCACCACCACTCCTCCCCCTCAATCGACATTACCACACGCCTGGAGACGTAGATAGGCCTGTCAGCCACCACGGTGCGGGAGGGGACGTGGAAGGCTTATCCAGTCACTGCGGCAACTTTCAGAGCAGCAATCAGTGGCCAGCATGAATGTGTTCCAAGAGCAGAGTGGGGATGAGGAGGGCCTGGAGGAGTCAAGCGGTCTGGAAACTTCCCTCTATTCTTCCCTCGGCACTAATTCTGCCAAAGCTGCTGAATTGTTCCCACATTTTCTGATTTTGTGAGAGAGGGGATTGGCTGGATACCCCGTCTCTCTCCAGCCGCGTCGTTTTTATAGCTGTCATGTAAATCCTCTTCTCAAAATGTTTGATACCATTTGGAAACTTATCTCCCGCTCACTCCCTGATTCTGATAAATACCAACTGGATCATTAGATCCCTACAGTACAGAAGGAGGCCATTCGGCCCATCGACTCTGCAACAACAACAGTCCCACCCCCTATTCCCGTAAACCGACACATTTACCCTGTTAATTCCTCTGATACTGTAATCAATTTACAGTGGCAATCAACCTAACCCGTACATCTTCCGACTGTGGGAGCAAACCAGAGCACCCGGGCTAAATCCAGACAAACACGGGCTAAATCCATTCAGACAGTGACCCAAGGCCAGAATTGATCCCGGGTCCCTGGTGCTGTGAGGCAGCAGTCCGAGCCACTGTGGTACCATGCCTCCACGTTCCTGCATTATGTACACTCGTGTTTTGTTTTGCCGACAGAAAGGGTCCTGCTTCAATTCCTGGCTCGGGTCACTGTCTGTGTGGAGTTTCCACATCGTCCTCGTGTCTGCGTGGGTTTCCTCCGGGTACTCCGGTTTCCTCCCACAGTCTAAAAATGTGCGGGTTAGGTTGATTGGCCATGCTACGAAATTGCCCCTTAGTGTCCAGGGATGTGTAGGTTAGAAGGATTCGTGAGATATGTAGGGATATGGGGGTAGGGCCTGGGTGGGATTGTGTTCAGTGCAAAGTCGATGGGTCGAAGGCGTCTTTCTGCACTGTAGGGTTCTATGATTTCTGTGAAATAGGACAGCATTTTTTTTTCAGTTGGGCATCATGACGGACAGTGGTTTGAAGGACCGGAGTGTCTGTTTCTGTGATGTACTTTTCTTTATTCTGTGTTTTTGAAATGGGCCAAATAGTCAGTGGGAAAATTACTGAACGCTGAAAAGTGGAACAAAACATAGAAAGATGAAATGGGTGAAGAGGGTCTCGAGATACTAGTTGGACCGTAGAAATTGTGAACATTCTGAGCAAATATTGAAATGTTATCCCACAATTCTGGCAATGAGTACAGCACAAGTGGAAGTTGAGTGATATTCTTTGTGAAAAGTTAATAAGGATAGCTGAGGATTGTCTGCATTGGAAATAAATGACGCACTGTCCGTATTGTGGACGGTGGCGCAGAGATATTCGAGTAACTTTATCATTGTTGTTCCGTGTGTTAAGCCATAATTTTAAGCAATCCAACCGGAGAGAGGAATCACCGTCCTGTTGATTCTAATATGTAAACTATCGACTCAAAGGGATTAGAGATTTGACTGACACAAAATATCCCTGTGTGGGAATACAGTAACGCGTGGTTAAACTATATATATATCCTCAGGTTATAATATCACAGGAGTGGTAATTTGGATAAAACTTTTTTTTTAACATCAAGTACTTGCAAATCATGTAGTGAAAAAAATAACACAGATCCTCGCTGTTGACTTTATGATGTATGTTTTTTTGCAGTTTCATTCATCTCAACAAAGGGAATTAAGGGTTATGCGGAGAGACCGGGAAAGTGGAACTGATCCACTTCAGATCAGCCATGATCTTATTCAATGGCGGGGTAGGCTCGAAGGTCTAGATGGCCTACTCCTGCTCCTATTTCTTATGTTCTTGTGTTCTTATCTCGTGTTCCAGCAAAGACTAATTTTCAAAATTTCATTTCAGGCAGACCAGGGAACAGCCAGGCTAATCCATCAGGTAATCGCCCTCCAAATTCATATCTGATATTTTACTGAACTAATCCATCCAACTGAATGATAAATCCCTGAGACTGTTTCAGTATCTTTGTGTTCAATGTTTCATTCAACGTCTGACTGGCAATTGTGAAGGAAAGTGTTCTTGCAATGTTATCCTGAATATCTTTGATTGCTGCTCCCTAATTCAGAACGATGTTAAGTTAGGTCCCCGAGGAGCAGAGTGAGAGGCAATGTGGTCCCGCTGCTGTTTCGAAAAAAAAACTTCCCTAGTTTCCAGCCAGCACTGAAATACAGCGCGATGTTATGGCCCTCCCACCACCGGTATATTAGGGTTCCGCCGAAAACTCGCCACCTCAGACGGTTGCAGCAGGGCGATCCTGTTCGACAGTGGTGGCAGATATCGAATCCATACTCGTTTGTGGATTCCACGATCTTTGTCCAGAAAGTACGGTGCACCGCGGACCATAACTGTCTTGAGTTGTGTGGATTGAGTCAATTAAACACCTATCAACACTCCCGCCTGACTCAGCCGAATGATGCTTCCAACTTCCAACTGATTTCCGGATGTTTCCCGCTGCCAATCCATATTCCCGCTTCCACTCGCAATACCTCATATTACCCCAGGGTTTGTTCAGATTCTGCTCACACACGATGTTTGACTTGATTCCTATCTGACCTGTTGCATCAGCTGGCCAATAACTGTTGGTTTATTTCTGTATTTTACAGTGGCGGTGAAGCTGAGACTGGCGAATGGGCAGAGTCGGTGCGCTGGGAGAGTGGAGATTCACTACAGGGGACAGTGGGGGACTGTGTATGATGATTACTGGGACCAGCGGGACGCCGATGTTGTGTGTGGGGAGCTGGGCTGCGGGACCGCGCTCTCTGCACCCCGCAGGGCTCACTTTGGGGAAGGATCCGGACCCATTGTGACGTCAGATGTTGATTGCAAAGGGACCGAGGCCGCCCTGCGGGAATGTCCCTCATATCCATGGACTCACTATCCCTTTCCGCACTCCAACGATGCCGGAGTGATTTGCTCAGGTAAAAAAAAACATTTTTTTCCATCACCTACAGGCTGCTGTCTGGGAACGGCGGATAAAGTATTCTGAGATTGTACACAGTAGTAAAGGGAGTGGTTAATCATTTCAATATTCGGAATGCTGCTACATTAACACCAGGATTTATGTTTATAATAAAGTAACAAGAATGACAGTGATTAACAATTACCACAACCGTGCACAGGCCCGCTGTGTCCTTGAGCTGAGCGCTTGCTGTTAGCTATTTTCAGGAGAGGAGTTGTTCGCTCCTGGTTCCTCACCGTTCAGTTCCTGTCACCATTCAACAAATAATGAATCATTCCAGGGCGTCACAGAGCAAATTGTTGCTGAATTAAATCCGGGTGTCTCGGTCCATGTGTTTTGACATTTACTGACTGTTGATTGCGGAGGCCATAGAGCGCATATCCAGTCACTGCGGCTACTTTCAGAGCAGCAATCAGTGGCCAGATTGAAGGTGTTCCAAGAGCGGAGTGAGGATGAGAAGGGTCTGGAGGAGAGTCATGCGGACTGGAAACTTCCCTCTATTCTTCCCTCGCCGCTAATTCTGCCACAGCTGCTGAATTGTTCCAATATTTTCTGATTTTGTGTGAGGGAGGATTGGCTGGATTTCCCCTGTCTCTCCAGGCGTATCGTTTTAATAGCTTCATGTAAATCCTCGTCCTAAAATATTTGACAATATTTGGAAACTTATCTCCCTCTCACACCCCGAATCTGATGAATACCATCTGCTCCTATATGATTTCCCCTCTTGTTACTTATTGATGTTTTTTTGTTTCCCCGGATAAGCTTACCTTTAGAGTTTATCAGGAAGATAAATCAGAAATGTTATTGGGGGAGATTCCCATTAAAATGTGCGGCAGACGACATTTTATTCAGAATAAAATGAAGGGAGATTAGTTGTTTTAACATTTAAAGCTGTTGCAGCTTCAGGCAGATTTCACACAGTGTAAACTGATAGAAGGAGATGTTGTCAAGACTCAGTAACCAGGAGCCTGGGACATTCCCACTGGAGTGTTTTCCAGAACAGGAAATCATTTCAGGGATGCAGTTATTGTTCACTCCCATTCCAGGTATGGACTAAACAGTGTTCTTGAAACTTGAAGCAGAAACTCTCCCCGTCTATATTCTCGCCGTCTAAATAGAAATGCTCAAATACTCGGAGGATTTTTGATTACGCTTTGTACCTGGTTTTAACATTTTAGTGACCTGTGCACATGGACCCTCAATAAAGCTCGAGTGCAGCTTGCTAATCACCATTTAGACATTCTGGGATCCATCGTTTCACTTCTGGTTGAAGTAATTTCTGAAAGTTCATTCTCAACACGTTTCAGCGCCGAAGAAACACATTTAGAATTAGTTTGATGTCTATCAGTTAGAACGTCCCTGGGCAAATAATTCCATCTGTTATTGATTCAGGTCCGCCTGTTGCACATTGTGATATTTCCCATCCCCAGGCGGTAGGGGGCAGTAATACACAGAACTTATGGAGATGGACCAGCAGTATTTTCAAGTTAAGGGGAGATGGATACGAGTGTTCCAGAGGAACCGCTGTCAGACTGAACACTGCTTCGAAAGAGAATAATAATAGACACCGATTGAACTTGATGAAACATCTTTTATTATCGAATTTCTTCATGCAGGAGAAGGACATTTCACCTATCGAGTCTCCCCGACAGACCATCTAATCCACGTCGCACCCCAGGTTTTAACCTCGATAAAGCCCCTGAAATATTCATCTTGAGATTTAGGGGCAACTAAGGGGAACCAAATTCAGAACCAGCCATGATAGAATATAATTAAGCGGATGTGAATATGTTTTTGAGAATAATGAGTGTATTGTGATTTCTTGTTGTTCAGCTCACAGATTCCCAAAACTCGTATCCGGGCCTTCCCCATGCTCCGGCAGATTGGAGATCCATAACGATAGAGAATCTGGTACAGTGTGTGACCGTGACTTGGATTGGAATGCCGTCAGAGTGGTCTGTGCTGAGCTGCAGTGTGGAGTGGCTGTTTCCATTAGAAACGGGGCTTATTTTGGGGAGGGCGCTGGACTTATACGGAGCGATAGATTTGAATGTAAAGGGAGTGAGACAAGCCTGACGGACTGCCCCCTTGTTCCTGTAAATCGGTCCAGGTGCACCCATAGGAACGATGTCAGTGTGATCTGTTCCGGTGAGTACAGACTTGTGAATATTAGTTTAAAAATGTTCTTAATATTTCAGCAAACGGAGAGATGACAGTTCTCTCTCTCTCTAACATGGACATGTCTAATCAGACCTTCACATTTCACTGTCATTTGTTGTAATTTTGGAACAACATTTCAAAGGATGCTCATTTTCCAAATCAGAAGTGTTTACATGTTTATTAATGTTCTGAAATGAGCAAAACATTATGATTGATTTTGTGCGCAGGCCTAACTTGGATTACTCTGAAACATTTGATATGGCATTCCCTGGAGATGCTAGGCAGTCGTGTCCTGCTTCCCAAGGCATGATCCCACTGCAAGGACAATAGCAGACGATAATTCTGTTTGCATTTAAGCAGTATAATTGAATGAGATCAGTAACAACATTGTGAGTTCATGTTTTTCATCCAGAAAAACGTGGAAAATTGTACACATCTATACTGGAGATTTCAAAGCATGGAAAACGCGTCAATAATGCGTATTATTCTCAGAATAATGCAATGGCTTTTCGAACGACACTTACTTTCTGAACTTCCTGGTGCGAGATGCTGTCTAATTTTCGAAATGCATCGACCATTTTAGGATCAGGTTATTCCACCAGAGAATATCGTCTTATAATTGCATCGTAAAGCAATGCTCAGAACGGTGTAATTCATTTCAAAACTATTATGGACCTTCCCCAATGACACTATATTATGACAATAGCACATTAGCTTTTCTATTCAGCACGGACTGTTCGCTTTCGTTTGAAGCACCTTCCTCAAATCATCACATGTTAAATTAATTAGTTCTATGTGATCCTTTGTAAACTGTGGGAAATAATTGTAGATGCAGATGTGAAGTGTGTTTTCTCCTCATAATAAAAAAAACCGTCACGCATTTCTTCTAATTTCGATAAATTATTTGGTTCTGTGTTTGTCCCTGAAACAGGAAACCATGGGCCGAGGTTGGTTGGTGGAAAGGACAGGTGCTCCGGCCGGGTGGAAGTGATGCATGGAGAACACTGGGGGACGCTCTGTGATGTTCACTTTGATTTAGAAGACGCCAGTGTGGTCTGTGAGCATCTTCAGTGTGGAGTGGTAGAGAAAATCCTGAGAGGAGCAGCCTTTGGGAAGGGAAATGGGACAATATGGAAGGAGAACTACAACTGCCGCGGGAACGAGTCCCGGCTGTGGGAATGTCCGGTTTCATCCGTGGAAGAGTTTAACTGCTCACATGGAAATGACGTCACTGTCATCTGCACGGGTGAGTCCCTAAATCAAGATAATGAAAACACATGGTGTTGCGAATATTGAGGACAGTTCTACATTTCGCCGCCCAAGTGCTAGCCCATCCTCGAGTTCGATAAACATTTATTATCCTTCTGTCTATCAATGTATTTGCTCCAGCTTCAGAGCAGTTGGCTGTTCAGCCTCCTGTCTAACTGTCCTCCGCAGGATCTCATCACATCCTTCACCTCTGCACCGGGGGAGCTGGCCTGGTGAGAGGTGTTTCAATTTGACTTAATTTGCTGCACTGTAACCACTGTTCTCTATGTCTTTCTTCGCCTAGATGAAAACTGGTCACTGAGATTGATGAATGGGGGAAGTCGGTGTGATGGGCGAGTGGAGATTTACTACAACCACAGCTGGGGCAGAGTGCAGGACAGCCTCTGGGATCTGAATGACGCTAATGTGACCTGTAGACAGCTGGGCTGCGGCGAAGCGGTAACCGCCTATAACAATTCAAAGTACGGAGAGGGTGAAGGGCCTGTGTGGGTGAATGATGTCCAGTGTGAAGGAAACGAATCGCATCTCCGGAAGTGCGGCACATTCACATTGAACCCGCATCGCAGTGACAGCATCGGCGTAGGGGTTCTGTGCTCAGGTGATTAAACTGGTCACTTTTCCAGAAACATAAAGGGAAAGATGTAATCTTGGACAATTGGGAATGTACTTCCCTTTTTCTTCGGGAAAATATAGCTGAGATATTTGACACTGACGCCAGGATGCAGAACAGAACGTCACGGGGGAAATCACATAGTTTGGAATATTATGACAATAACAATTTAATAAAAAGATTTAACGTCTTTATAAATCTCGAAGTAATTTCCATCAGTAAATTGAGACCAATAAAGACAGAATTGGCAGCGGGAAATAATATGCTGATCAGTGTGGGGTGTGTTACAACAGCACAGCGAAAGGAGAGAGGGGGTCATGTATCAGAAGGAAATTCCAATCTTGTGTCTCAGTCCCCAAAATCATGAACGTTAACTAAGTGTGAGGAAAGGCTTGCTGAGGTCACATCTGAAAGTGTCAGATATGACGGAAATCTGAACTCTCCAGTGAGTTAAATCAACCAACACTGTTTAGCGTGCTCGTCTGGCGTGGCTGGGGGAACTATTGTGAAGCGGTCGGCAGTGGTGGAGTGTAGAAGTGCCGTTGAACATGACCATGATATTTTGAAGCTTATTTATACTGATGGAAGAACAGCCAATGTAAGTCAAATAGTTTACTTATTAGTCACAAATTCGTGTTACATTAACACAGCAATGGAGATACTGTGAAATTCCTCAAATTGCCAGGGTTAGTGATGTTGTTGGTCAGCAAGTGGGAAGGGGGAGGAAATTGGGGATGGAGAGGTGTGAGAGCGGGTTTGCGCGTGCGCTCGTCGCTGCTGGTGAGTTGGAATGTGCGCGGTTCATTTAGAAACGTTTTGATTGCATTCATGTGTTTTGGGGCGGCGGCCGTCGGGGTAGGTTGGAAATCTACATTACTGACAAAACAAGAGAAAGCTGAACATTTTAGCAACAAATTAGGTGAGTTCGCAGGAAAGGTCGTTGCCTGAAAGGTCAAGTCGCTGCCAGGCTAAAGACATATTTCCTGTTTGTTCCAATGGATATGGGAGAGCAAGCGAGAAAAGTGATGAAGTATGTGTGGCAAAATGAGATAGTGAATAACAAGGTATAACATATCTGTTTAAACCATTCTGTGTGGAACAACTAATCACCGCAGTAGCACAATTATTGTAAAAGCAAAGCATGCAAGAATGAAAGGTTCAGTTCCAATCGGAAAACCGTTGGATTGTATTATTGTCAGAAATACGAATATCTAGAAGATCCGTAGTCTCTAAAATTGTAATTTTACGTCAGAAAAAGATTTTTTTTTGACCAGTGACTAATTTCTCTGTGAACAGCAGTTAAGTACAGGTTTTAATTTACTTCAGATGATGCAATTGTTTGAATTTCACAGTGAGATGAATATGCATTAGAATTATAACGTGACCCTCCCATTCTTATTCTGTTAGAACACACGCAGTTAAGGCTCTCTGGTGGTGGAAGCCGATGTGCGGGCCGTTTGGAGATTCATCACAACTGGACCTGGGGCTCAGTTTGTGACGATTCCTGGGATCTGACAGACGCTGACGTGGCTTGCAAGCAGCTGGGTTGTGGAAATGCATTGTGGATTCCTCTTCCTGCTTTGGCTGGCCCTGACTCACAGCCAATTTGGTTGAATAAGTTGAAATGCTCCGGGAATGAATCATTTCTCTGGGAATGTCCCCATGCATTGTGGGGTAACCACGACTGTAGTCATAAAGAAGATGTGAAGATCATGTGCTCTGGTAACTGTCCCACTTTCTGCACTTATAACCGAAGCTTCATACATAAGATGTGATCGGCACAACTTGTGGGCCGAAGGGCCTGTTTGTGCTGTGGTGTTCTATGTTCTATGTTAAGATGTGTTCCTAAATTACGTTAAAAAAAAACCCCACACTTTGGAAGGCTATTTGGCACAAAGACTCACTTTCTTATTCTGGACAGAACTATCACTGAAGTCTTTGTTCCATCCATTTCATTGCGTTCCCTTCTCTTTCTTTATCCCTCATTTACTTCCCATAGTCCAAGCGGGGAAATCAGTTAGGTAGTGAATCCCAGAAAAGGAGTTTGTGGACTGTGGAAGATTTGGTTTTCTGGTCCAGCTTGTGACAGTCTATGAGGGGGTAATTTTGGATTTGGTGATGTGCAATGGGACAGATTTGATCAGGGAACTTAGGGTGAAGGAACCCTTCGGGAGCAGTGACCACCACATGATAGAATTTACCCTGGAGTTTGAGAGGGTGCAGTTGGAATCTGATGTAACGCTATTACAATTAAATAAAGATAACTTCAAATCCATGAGGGAGAATTTGGTCAGAGTTGATTGGGTCTGTCACCCAAACGTTGCCATTGAAATTCAATGTTGCTTATTCTTGATTATATCATTCGATTTCAGATGTTTACAGAAAATATCATCTGGGTGTATATCATTTGTTTGACAGAACACAAAGAGGTGCGTTTGGTGAACGGAAAGCATCGCTGTGAGGGCAGAGTGGAAGTGTTCTACAATGGGACGTGGGGAACAGTGTGCTCAGAATACCTGGATGGAAAAGAAGCAGCTGTAATCTGTGAACAGGCTAATTGTGGCCCACACGTTTCCATTGACTATGGCTCTCGCCGATTTGGAGTGGGATCCGGGCCTATTTGGCTGGATGATATCCAGTGTCTTTCGGAGGAGTTGACCCTTCGGCAGTGCCAGGCAGACCCGTGGGGTCAACACAAGTGTACTCATTGGGAAGACGCAGGCATCGTTTGTTCAGGTAACACAATCAATCATTCTGCTTGCAGGTGTGATTTGAAATATTGATGTAGCTCATGGAGTCAACATGTTTGTCTTATCAACAGAGCGAAGGACACCGAAGCAAGAGCAGGAAACTGTGAACAGCTGCAAGGGAGGATCAGGTGTTTTCCCAACTTTAATAAACCAGCTATCTGATTGTATCCCTCTCTTGTGCAACATCAAGGTTAATAATTTATTTATTATCTTTAACAAATTCAGGGCAAAGTTTGCGCTTGGCTGGAGGTAACAACAGCTGCTCCGGGAGAGTGGAGATATGGTGTAATGGAGAATGGGGCACGGTGTGTGATGATTCCTGGGATATGAACGATGCCAGTGTTGTCTGCAGACAGCTGGGCTGTGGCTCTGTTCTCGAGGCCACAGGAGGGGCCGCTTTTGGGCACGGGAACGGTACTATCTGGCTGGATGAGGTGAAGTGCACCGGAAGTGAATCCTTTCTGTTTGACTGTCCTTCATCATTAGCTCAGTCTGACTGTGATCACAAGGAAGATGCCAGTGTGATTTGTTCCGGTAAGTGTCCCATTGAGTGGTGTGGTTTGGGAAAGTGTGACGTTGTTCGCCCAATTTCGCTGAAGTAAATTTATGTTTTCTGATGTCTTTCTGACCAACAATGCAAATAATTGTCTCCCTTTTACCATATCTTCATCAGGTCCGGAATTATCTCCGACTGTTCTGCCCACACCTTCAGGTATGTCTCAGTAATAAATATCAATCACTATTCCGGCTCATTTTACATTAGGATTAATAGTTGCCACACATTTGTTTTGCCTTTTTTTGTCAATTTCTACCGACAGTCTGAGTGTTTGATAATCATGTAAGTATTTAAAACATTGTGGACACTCTATCTCACAAACTTCCTTGAATCTTTCATCAAGGATATGAAGATGAAAGCACCTCCATCCCTCTGGTGATCAGCATATCACTCGGTGTCCTGTTGATCTGTGAGTTAATCGCCCTTTTGGCAGTAATGCAGAGAAGATCATCAATAAAAGGTAAGGCCCGAATCATATCCCTGAACCCACGCTGAGTCATGGATGTTGCTTCATACATCAGAGGGGCTTCTCTGCCGATTTACATAGAATGACTTGAATACGTTTCAAAACAAATTAACTCAGTATTGACCGGAAATTTATTTCGAGTCGCATGAGAAACAGTAAAATATTACATATAAATGAGCGAGTTATCTACATTCATATTCCTGCTCCATCCACCAGTGCATGGGATACGAAATTGGATTTGTTAATGCAAAAAATTGAACTCTAATGACCTGCACACTTTAGTATTAAAGGAGATGGCAGCCGATATAGTGCACTTGTTTTGTTATTTCATTGTTTCCGAGATTCTGGAAAGATATCAGTGGATTGGAAACACGCTGGTATGATACTTTTATTCAAAAAAAAGGAAAGACATAAAAAGAGGCAAACTATAGACCACTTATTTTGACCTCTATGTTGGGAAGTTGTTGCAGTCAGTCATTAAGCAGGAGGTAACTGATCAATGGAAAACAAAACGGAATTCTCCAGAGTCAGCACAATTTAATGAAGGACAACTTGTGTCTGACAAACTTGTTCAAGTTTTTTTTTTGAGGATTTAAATAGCGAGGTGGATGATGGGCATCACGTGGATGTGGCTCATCTCGATTTTTGAAGGCCTTGGACAAGAGTGTTAGAACCCAAAGGTTGGGCACAGAATATTGGCTTGGATAGAGGATTGGCTGTGTGAGAGAAAGTATAGGATAGGGATAAAAGGCTCCTTCCCTGGATAGAGAGCAAAATGTAAGAGGAGGGATGACGCAGTGTTCAGTTTTCAACAGTTTACAACTGATATAACTGACCGGTGATTCGGGCCAGAGTGAAACACTACAAGATTTGCGGATGATCCAAAGATGAGTGGGAAAGCAGGTCCTGATGAGATTATCGAGTTTACAGATGGATATTAGCAGGCTAGGACAATGGACCAGAATGTCACAAATGGAGCCGAATGTGGATGCATTTGTGGTCAAATACGTTCGCAGAGAGAAAAAATAAAAGGGTAAATGATTATTGAACTGGGAAGCATATTCAAAGTCTGTCAATGCAGAGGCATCTGGGTGTACTTGTACATGAATGAGAGAACGTTAATGTACAAATGCAGCATTTCGTAAGAACGACAATTTGAATATTGGCATTTACTGCAAAAGGACAGGAATTTAAATGCAAAGCAAATATCAGTCAGTAGATTCAAGGAAAAAAAAACAAGTATGTGTCTCAATGAAAGTTGGATCAATCTCAAATGGAGCAGGCAGTTTGTGGATTTGAGGCCAGGATAAGATCAGCCATGATCATGTAGAACTTTGGAGCGGGCTCAAATGACTGAATTGCCCAATCTCGCTCCTAAATCCCGCGTTCCAACGTGTACATTAATTATTTAGCAACTGACATTTTCTTTCCACTTACAATTGCTTGCAATTGTAAGTGAGTTTTTTTTTGCCATGTCAAGTTCCCTAACACTACCCAGCCCATTTTGAGAAGTAATGGTATGATTTTCCACAATTATCAATGCCGATACTGCATCCCAGCAAAGCTATGTCACTAATATTACAGAATCCATGCCGGAGAATAGCGTCCCGCTCTCTGAGTCAGATGTTCCATGTTCAGTCCCAAGATTTAATAGGAACAAAGTGTCAGCACTTCCTGTCAAATCCTTCCAAGGCAACAATGTCGAGTGGTGAGAACGGGAGATATTTCTGTTCGGCCATGCTTGGTATGGAATGGCGCCCCTCTGGTGACAGGTTACGGACCTGCTCCATGTTAAAACATGGCCTTGGAATCTGATGAATGTCTGCCTTTTGCACCACTAGTTTTGAACAGATCAACAAAACTACTGCAAGTGTCTGAACTCACACCGAGTTCTCTTGATTCCAATGTTATGCGTTGACTTTCACTGGTCTCTAAATGCCTCAGTGTTCCCTGTGATGGAGGCAGTGGCATCATCACTGGATTCCTGACGTAGAGAAACAAAATAAATTTTGCGGGACCCTGGTACGAATCTTACTTCTAAATAGAGTGAGATATGAAATCAATTCAAATCATGAACAGAAATATAATTCCAGAATGAAAATAATATGCTAATTACCCCGATCTTCCTCCAACAGAACCTGCCGCGGGGAGCTGGGATCCTGTTATATATCAAGCCATATATGAAGAAATAGATGATATTCCTCCCGCCAAGCTATACACTCAGTCTCGTGGTTCAGGTTTGTATGTTTTTTTTTTAACACAAGCTACATGGAAAAATACTGCTTCACGTTTACCCCTTTTAGCCATGGTCAAGAGGAGCATTAACCTAACTAACCTCATGTAGAAAGGAGACATTTTAAATGTCTTTATTTATCCTCAGAGGATTTGTGTGCTTAATAAATTACCGATACTTATTATTGATCAAGAAAATGTTTGCCTTCTGTTTAAAAATAGAAAGCAGAGTAGCTATTTCCAATTTCCAACTGCTTTGCAACTTGCACATATCAAAGTCTGATCTAAATCACAATAAGTGAAATATTTTATTGAATATGTAAATACATTCAATACTTTATTCCTGCTGGCCACATACACAGCGCCTAATAACAGGACAGATTCGTATTTGGGAAATTTCCTGGAATGCAATAGATTTCTTTTTCTAAAATTGGTAGTTTTAAAGCCAATTTTTGACAGAATCAAAGATAAAATATAAATACAACAAGCAAAAAATAATGCAAACTATTAAATGTAAAGACACATCACCAATGCAAACAAGGAACAGCAACCGGGGAAATCTGTTAGAATCAGTGGAGTAGTGAACTGCGCCCAGCGAGATATGGAATCGGGGTAAAAATGATAATGTTATTTGTTAAGATGGCAAAGGTGGACTAATATATTAGTTAATAATGGAATGTTAATGAACATAACGAAATATTCAATCAAAAGAGAAATAAAATGGCCAATTCAGAATTTACTTCAGGTATTTCCGAAGGATAGTTTTTACAAAGAGTCACACTACTAAAATGAGAGAAATATTAATCAATTGTTTGTTTCAGTTTCTCCCAGACATAAAGCTTAATTTCATGACTTCACAAGATGTGAATGGGAAAAGGGATCAAAAGGTAGAAACAACAAAAAAAAACTATACGCATTTCACTCATTGGAGCATTTTCATCCACGCGTTTTCAATGAAAGGGAAATTCTAGCAGAAGCAGAATTGCAGCTTTACACCGAATCATTAATAAAGTGTGTAATGCCAGAGTCCTGGCGGGAAGCAAACATTGATGTTGTGGTTAGGAAAGAACAATGAGAATGCCAATAAAATAAGTATCAGTTTACTGAACATTATTGGGAGGAAAGCTCATCAAATTTCGACAAAAGGACGAAAGAAATTTTCTGCATTAAAGCACTATAAAGAAGTCAGTGTCCCTTTCATGGTGGGATCTCTCACATAATCAACACCATCAATATCTCACAAAAGTCATCAGAGTAGATACCGTAAACACCATAAAAATATATATTGTTTCTCGTGCCCAAAATTCGTTTGGGGAACTGCCATCTCCTGCACTGATAAATGGGACAATGTCCTGTCAGCTCTTTTTCAGTAAATTCCAATTTTTCCTACATCACAAATGTTTCCAAATCCATGTTTCATCCCAGCACTTCAATTGAAAAAAAGCTGACACTCCGGTGCTGTGCTGAGCGAGTCGCTGCACACTTGGCAATGTACGTAGGAGACATTCACCCAATGGCCAAGATGCATTCTCCTTTGGTGATCAATGATCAGCTGACCATATTAAAGAAGACTTGAGATGGGAGGTTTGTCCGGAACAAAATATACCACTTGAACAAATTCTCAAATTGAAAACACCACCCCATTATTAAATTGTTGTTACTCACCGTGAAAGATTGAAATGCATAAAATTCTGTATTTCAATATTGCAAAGGCGCCATTTCAAATCTACTTCATTAGCTGTAGAGTATTTGAAAGCGGCTGGCAGCGAATAGCCTTTACAAGTCTTTGTTCCATGTGCGGGAGTCATGGGAAGGCAGAAAAAAAAAAATGATATTGGCTGGCTGCAATAAAGCTATCAAATTGAGGGGTAAAATGTGTTTCTATCAACGGTAGACGATGAGAATTGGTGTTCCAGATGACAGCATTTTTGTACAGAAAAGTAACATTCATAAACTTGATATAACGAACATATGATTTGAAAACGAAAATCAATATATTTAACTGATAATGATAACTTGATGAGAAAAAAAGGGAGACAATTTAGTATATTATATTGAAAACTAAATTAGATGCAATAGCTCATAAAATTGACTAAACATACAAAGCGACACAGTTAATTCAAAGCAGGCAGAAAAGTTCACCAGAAAGCAGAACAAACACAAACGTTCATTTCGAAAACAAAACAGTGGATAATGCTCGACCAACTCAGCAGATTTGCAAAGAAAACAAATCTAACAATTTGATGTCAATGACTCGTGTTCATGCCGGACCTGCTGATGCTGTCTGACATTTTCTGTTTTGTTTCCGATTTCAAGCTTTGACACAGTCTGTTATGTTTATAAAAAGTACAGAAGTGAAGTTATAAGTCAGTGGAACATTGATCTGATCCCATTTTGATTGGATTGCATGGTTCTTAACAGTTTTTTTGTAAAACGAGACAGGAATCAGGAGACCGTTGAAAACGATTTACAAATACATTAGCAGTAAGGAGGGCTGACACCTATCCGGAATGGCTGAACAGAGTTAAAATCAGAGTAAAAACGAAGGAGATCTTACTTGGCCTTTTCATGCTCTTTTCTGGTGCCTTGCAGGAGACTTCCATGAGAGGAAAATAAAACGTATTTATTAGTCACAAGTAGGTTTATATTAACACTGCATTGAAATTACTGTGAAAATCCCCAGTGTTTTCACTGCTGCTGACGGCACGGCGGCACAGTGGTTCGCACTGCTGCCTCATAGCTCCAGGATCTGGGTTCGATTCCTGGCTTGTGTCTCAGTCTGTGTAGAGTTTGCATCTTCTCTCCATGTCTGCATCGCTTCCCTTGAGGTGTCCTGGTTTTCTCCCACAGTCCAAAGATGTGTGTATTCGGTTGATTAGCCATGCGAATTTGCCTCTTCGCGTTGGTCAAAGGGATTAGTAGGTTCATATGTTTGGGAGCTGAAATAGACCCTGGGTGGGATGGTTGTCAGTGCAATCTCGATGGGCCAAATGGCCTCACTCTGCACTGTAGGTATCTAGGATTCTATGGATTTTCATCGCTGAGGATAAAAGATGCGGACAATATGGCAGGAAGAAGTGATTCTGGATCATCAAAGCCGGTCCACGGACCCAGATATAATAAGATTTGTTCTTACGTTATCCCCGGTTCTCTGATATCTCACACATTATCTATCCTAATGGACTGGACATTTCGGAGCCAGAGTAATATCCTTTTCCCAATAAGGTAGTGCTGGTTCTTCACATTAGATCACTGCAGTCAGTCTGCGGACTGTTCTCCCAAATTGGTGCCTGGATCAAATGCCAGGATATTGCCACTGAGGCGATAAAGGTTCTGTGATTTCAACTGACTTTCTGAATCTCTCTCTGTCACGATAACATTTTAATGACTCCACAAACAATTTGTCAACCAACCAATTATTTTTGTGCTTACCAGTTTCTTCAAGCATTGACTCCTTCAATCAGATTGAATATTACACCAGTCACAGTTTGGGAGACACGGATCCTGGATCAGAATATCCTGAAGTAGATTCCTCCTCTATTCAGGGTAGGTCGATGTTCACATCCTACCATTTCCTTTTGAGCCTTCTCACTCTGTAATATCTAAAATAGCTTCTGAAATCTCCCAACAGTGCCAAGTAGCTCAGACATGGCCGAATGATTTCAGTTACAGAAACTTTGAGACTGAAACAATGTTTTATCATCGTTCCAAGCAATGTAAATGACATTTTTTTAAAGAAGTTCCATGTATTTTCCCAGAAGCCTCCCTTGGTTGCGAATTGTGCACAGATTTGTGGGATCGGTGACTCATTGGGGAAGATATAAATTTGAACTAACATTAAACATAAAAACTAAACAAAGCTTCGTCCAATAATTTTCCATGCTCTAATTCACTAGCCTCCATGCCACCATAGATCAAGGTCTCTGTCCTGTAATTACTGTGGAAATAGACATTCAAGGACATGATTCTAACTGTACTTCATTACTGGCTAAGTTCAATTCAAACATTTTTCCCTCTCAGCTCCTGCTTTGACAGACTATGACGATGTAGAAACTGAAGCCATTGACCCTCAGAGTGGGCACTTGCTGCTGAACCGGAACCCTGACGGTATTTTCACTTTGACAAGTTCCAGCGATGTTCTCGGCACTCTGGCTGAGACAAACCTTTGATTGTTCCGTTTCTTAGACAGTCGCTTGGGATGAGTACATAATGAATTTTTAACAAATTGGAACATGATTCAGCCTTTCAGACTTTCCAGCCTGGTCCTCCCTTCAGTAGATTATGACTCATCAGACATTCATTCCATTTACTCTCTTACCTTTTCCCTCTAACCGTCGATTCCTTTACTGATCAATAATCTACCTATTTCAGCCTTAAATGTGCACAAGGACTCTGCCTCCACAGCTCTCTGTGGCAACGTGTTCCAAAGATTCACAACTCACGGACATACCCGCATTGATCCCATCTGATCGGTTCCTTCCACGCCAGCTAAGAATAACAAGGTTATCTAAGGCACAAACACAGGATTTTAACAGCCATTGGGCAGTGACCATTCATTTCCGAAGTTTACACATATGCATTATAATGTTAAATCGCATTTTATGAGATTTTCCAATGGGAATGCCGCAGTGTAGGGATGTGACCTGTCCCACATAGTTTCTGCTTTGTGATTTCCTGCAGTATTTTCAGTGGTGCATTACATTGAAAGTATCAGAGAGAATGTGCAGTATGCATTTGATAGAAAGAAACTGCCAGTTGAACTGGGATATGATATAAGTACTTCTGAAGTGTTGACCCGATTGTGGAAATAGTTGTAAATCTTACTCATTTTTATTTTACCGTTTCAGGTCATAGTCATCAACAAATACAGGATGTGACGTCCTCAGACATATGAATCATGGGATTTATTGAAAGGGGGCGCCACTTAACTTTTCCACAAATATCGCCATGTCGAATATGCTTTACTCCCAGATAAAATATTGTTTTTTTCTGTATCAATAGGTTATTACTTCACGTTGCGTTTCGTGAATTCTCATTTCTGTCATTGTTCCGCGTGAAAGAGTAAACGTTTTGTTCAATCAACAATGAAAAACAACCTAAAATGTATACCGAGTATGGCACTGTCTATATTAAAGCTGTTACATCGCATTGCATTGTGGAACGGAGCCGTTGTTATCATTCAAGATTTGATGCGTTTTTTTTGTCAAATGGATTTGAAGTTTATTTTGTAAAACCTTTCCTTCTTATGTCATTAAATAAAGATTAGAGCAGATAAATACATGGTTTGCTTACGTTTTCTTCATTTATTATATTATAAATCGTCACGGAGGCAGAGAGAGGACATTTACCTGGGGAGTGGGGTTTGCAAAGATTGAATGGGGATTACTGGGAGGATTAGAGGGAAGACTAGAAAGAAGGTTTTCACTCAGAAAGTGGTGGGTGTCTGGCATTCGTGTTTAAACTGGTGGTCCAGACACAAACCCCTCGGATCCGTCGATCGGCCCCCAGATCTATAGCTGAAATGTTGTAATCTGTAAAGATCGGGTTGGGGACTGGGTCACTAGAAGGTGGGATTAGAATGGAATGCCAGTTATATTTCACGTTCTGGTGCAGATGTGATGGGCTGAATGGCCTCTTTCTATGCCGTATCCTTTTCTCTGCTTTCTGTTAGCCCTATCGCTGGGCCAGGTGGAGGAACGAGCTTTATTTTAAATAAGAAACAAGAGGAAAGGTGAGGATATTGAGGCAACTCTGAGTTATTCTGATACCCATCCCCCCTCCAATAATCAAAGCGAGTGAGAAATCCCCCCGCCCGCCCCATGTTCAACCCAAATGCATTTCCCGGAGTGACAGTACGGTGACACAGTGTTTAGCGCTGCTGCCTCACAACACCAGGGACCCGAGTTCGATTCCAGCCTTGGGTCACTGTCTGTGCTGAGTTTGCACATTCTCCCCGTGTCTGACTGGGTTTCTCCTGGGTGCTCCGGTTTCCCCCCACATTCCAAAGATGTGTGGGTTAGGGGGGATCAGAGGGTAACTGTGTGAGGGTAGGGGAATCGGATAAGATGCTCTGTCGATGCAGAGTCCACGCACTGTCAGGATTTGATGGTTTTAAGTGGGGGTAGTTTGATCCCTGGGGTCAAGGTGCTGCGGTGACAATTCACTCTCTGGCTTTAAACACTCTGCAATGCAGAGACTGGAGAGGAGTGTACACCAGGGGGCAGCATTGCAGCTTCTTCCCCCCATTGAAACTGGGATTGTTGCTCCATCTGCTGCACCATCCCCACCACATCCACCGGGGACAATCTGGACAATGGGCTGCAGGGAGACCCATCGCTGGCGGCCATCTTGTATTGCTGGAAGAGTCAGCCGGCGGCCATCTTGCGTTACCAGGGGAGATGGCAGGCGGCCATCTTGCGTTGCCAGGGGAGACGGCCGGCGGCCATCTTACGTTGCCAGGGGAGACGGCAGGCGGCCATCTTGCGTTGCCAGGGCTACGGCAGGCGGCCATCTTGCGTTGCCAGGGGGACGGCAGGCGGCCATCTTGCGTTGCCAGGGGAGACAGCAGGCGGCCATCTTGGAATATTGTGTACGCTTATAGACTCCTTATTGAAGGAAATAATTAATTCTATGGGAAGGAGTTGAAAAAAAAGTGTACTGGACTAATACCTGTAATGGACTGGTTACTGCTGCAGTAAGTTTGCAGAGACCCGGTTTGCATTCACTGCAGTTTAGGAGAGTAGGAAGCCATTTGATCAAAACCTCTAAGATCCTGGAGGGTACTGAAAGGGTAGATGTGGCAAGGATATTCTTTCTTGCTGGAAATTTAGATCAGGGATCATTATTTGCATCAACGGATCGTCCATTTCCGGGACAATATTTATTTAATGTTGGACATTAAGCGATTAGTTAATGAATTTCTAATGTATGTTAAATTTCCCATTTCCTTCTATGATTCCACCCAACATTACACCAACATGTTTCTGAAGTCTTACACGAATAACCTGACAATTCCACAATTGACAGCAATTTGAAGCAATTTCACTGCTGCTTCACCTCGCACTCTCTCCTCCCACCGCTGGTGTCGGTGTGTCACTCCCTTTCTCTCGCACTCTCTCCTCCCACTGCTGGTATCGGTGTGTCACTGCCTCTCTCTCGCACTCTCTCCTCCAACCGCTGGTGTCGCTGTCACTGACCTCTTCGCTCTGTCACTCTCTCATCCCACTGGCGGTGCCTCTGTGCTCCCCCCTTCTCGCTCTGTCACTTTCTTTTCCCACCGCTGATGTTTCTCGTTCTCTCGATCTCCCACCCCAACCACGGCTGGTGTCACTGTCTCTCCATTTTTCGCCCTGTCATTCTCTCCTCCAACCGCTTGAGTCGCTGTCTCTCCCGCTCTGTTTCTGTCTTTCTAACCTCCCACCGCTGATAGCTTTGTTTGTCCCTTCCCTCGGCCACTCACTCAAACCATCGCTGGTGGCACTGAGTCTCCCCCTCTCGCTCTGTCACTCTCCTCCCACAGCTGGCGTTTCTGTTCCTCCTCCTCCTTTCACCCGCATGGTGGCGCAGTGCTGAGCGCTGCTGCGAGACAGTGCCAAGGAAACGGGTTCAATTCCTGGCTTGGGTCATTTTCTATGCGAAGTCTGCATGTACTCCCCATGTCTGTGCGGGTTTCCCCCCGGTGCTATGGTTTAGTCCCACACTCAGCATGATGTGCTAATGAAGGATTGGCCATGCTCAGTACTCACTCAGTGTACCCGAATAGGTGTCGCTGTGGCGGTTAGACGATTTATGCAGTAACTTCATTGCAGTGTCAATGTCAGCCTACTCGTGATACGAATAAATAAACTCTCTCCTCCAACCGCTGGTGCCACAGTCCCTGCAATTCCCTTTTCAACAACTTTATTGACAACGAGGCGTTGTGGGCCTGACACAGCGGAATACAGCAAGCTCACAGGCAGAAGAAAAAAAGGCCAGCGAAGTGGGCCGATATGTAAACATTTCCGTCTTAATCTGCGCTCAGTAAATGGTGTCGGAATTGTCCAGTTTGATCACTATTTCCAATATTTATGTATTTATAAAATAACGGTCTTCAGCTAATTAATGTTTCTGTTTTAATGCCATAACTACCGAAGGATGGTTAGAATTTCCGGGCGATCGGACAGGGGCTTATCCGGAGGAAATGAAAACTAACGGATTACTGGATATTAAATCTTGTGGAATTAAAATGAAAAGGAGACATGAGAATCTGAGCAGCATCTTCATACCTCCCGCCACTCAACGGTCTCCAGTGTTTAGGGTAGTGTTGGGATGCAATCGGGTTGTATTTAGTTGCTGGGGAAATGCAGTGGAGCACCGCCTCCCACCCCCACCCCCACCCACCCGACCCCGCCTCCGCCTCCATGATGATCTAGAATATAACAAATGAAGAAAACGGAAGCAAACCATGTATTTATCCGCCCTAATCTTTATTTAATTGCATAAGAAGTGAAGCTTTCACAAAATGAACGTCAAATCTATTTGACCAAAAAAAAAACTTGTATAAAATCTTGAATTATAATCACGGCTCCGTTCCACAATGCAATGCAATGTAATAACTTTAATATGGACAGTGCAATACTCGATACACTTTCCATCTTGTTTTTCATTATTAATTGAACAAAACGTTTACTCTTTCATATAAAACAAGGAAAGAAATAATAATTCACACAATACACAACATGAAATAATAACATATTGATGCAAAAACAACTGCGTACTTATGTGAGATTAAAGCATATTCGACATGGCGACATTTGTGGAAAACTTAATGGGCGTCCCCATTGATTTAAGTCACATGTCTGAAGACGTCACATCCTGAATTTTGGGATGACTGTGACCTGAAAAGGTAAAAGAAAAATGAGTGCGACACAATCAGGTCAAATCTTTACAAGTACTTGTATTATATTCCACTTCACTGTCAGTTTCTTTCTATCAAATACACACTGCACATTCTCTCTGAAACTTTCAATGTAATGTACCACTGAAAATACTGCAGGAAATCACAAAGCAGAAACCATGTGGGACAGGTTTCCCTGCACTGCGGCCCTCCCATTGGAAAATGTCATAAAATGCGGTTTAACATTATAATGTATATGTGTAAACTTCGGAAATAAATGGTCACTGCCCAATGTCCGTTTGCCACGCAAATCTCTCTTATTTTTGGCTGGAGGGCAAGGAGCCAATAAGGTTGGATTAATACGGATTTACTGTACACTTTCGGGGGCAGACACATTTTTGGTGAACTTTGGGCTTAAAGTAGGTTCCTTGTTTAATACAATTCAGATCATTCGCCACAGGAACTAAACCCAAATACCAATTATTCTATGATCGGCTGCACACCAGAGCGAGTACATTCCACACAAGAGGGCGGGAGATTGCAGTAATAATCAGAGGTGATAATCAATTCAGAAAGCAGTCACAGCATGGGACTCCATGAAGGAGATCAGAAATGACAGGGATTTCCTCACAGAATCCAGGAAATTCTAAATTTCAATCTATTTTGTTCATTATTTTAGCAATCAATTAAACATTGCACTTTTGATTGGGTGAATTTTAATCGCAGATTGGAAACAGATTTCCCCAGCCTCTCAGCTGGAGCTAGTTAATTAGAAATCAGGATTAATGCAGCTTCAGAAGCCTTGAATTTTGGGCCAAAGACGGAAGGCTCTTCAGTGTGGCCTTGTCTGGAGCTTCGAGAAACAGGGAGTCACAAGGGCTGAGTTTGAAGGAATGGTGTAGTTTAATTTAAAGATTTATTTCAATCTGAATATCAGTCTGAATCCAGATTGTTTTAAGTTAATAAGAACAAAATAAAGGCAGCACGGTGAGACAGTGGTTAGCACTGCTGCCTCACAGCATCAGGGGTTTTCAAACACGTGTTTTCAATCCCCATCTCACTGTGTGAAGTTTGCATGTTCTCTCCGTGTTTGCATGGGTTTCCCCCGGGTGCTCCGGTTCACTCCCACAATCCAATGACGTGCAGGTTGGGTTGATTGGCCATGCTAAATCTCCCCTTAGTGTTAGGCAGACGAGCAGGGAAAATATTTAGGGCCTGGCGCGGAGGTGCCACTGATGGTGGGCTGATTTCGATCCTGTTGGGGTAATGGCTTCTCATGTGATGGGAGTAACATCCCAATTCATAGCGCCATATATGGCTCCATTGCACGAGTTAGAAGCAGAAAGTGTGGGAGGGCAAAACTGATATGAGATTCAAATGTCAGGGAAATTGGAAGACATTTGTTTGGCCGCAAACGATACTCCAGGCCTGGGATGTTGCGCCCCTGGTGCTCGGGTCAAGGATCTCTCAGGGCAGTTGGGAGCTATTTAGCAGGGGGCGCTGAAGAGCCGCTTGTCATGATTTATAAGAACATAAGAACATAAGAAATAGGAGCAGGAGTAGGCCATCTGGCCCTTCGAGCCTGCCCCGCCATTCAATAAGATCATGGCTGATCTGTCGTGGCTCAGTTCCACTTTCCCGCCCTTTCCCCATAACCCTTAATCCCCTCTCTTATCAAAAACCCATCAACCCGCTTCTTAAAAATATTTAGCGAGGCAGCCTCCACCACTTCAACGGGCAGAGAATTCCAGAGATTCACCACCCTTTGAGTGAAGAAGTTCCTCCTCAACTCCGTTCTAAACCGCCCCCCCTTTATCTTGAGGCTGTGCCCCCTAGTCCTACTGTCTTTTTTGAGCGGGAAGAGTCTCTCCACCTCTATCCTATCCATCCCATTCATCATCTTATACGTCTCAATGAGATCTCCCCTCTTTCTTCTAAACTCTAACGAGTACAAGCCTAGTTTATTCAGCCTCTCCTCATAGCTCAACCCCCTCAACTCCGGTATCAGCCTAGTAAACCTCCTCTGCACTCCCTCCAAGGCCAAAATATCCTTGCGCAGGTGCGGCGCCCAAAACTGCGCACAGTACTCCAGCTGCGGCCTCACCAATGCCCTATACTGCTGCAGCAAGACCTCCCTACTTCTATATTCAATCCCCCTCGCGATGAAGGCCAGCATCCCATTCGCCTTCCTGACCACCTGCTGCACCTGCAGGCTGGGTTTTTGCGACTCATGCACAAGGACCCCGAGGTCCCTCTGCACCGTCGCCTGCTGCAGTTTTTCGCCACGTAAGTAATAGTCCTTCCTACCATTCTTCCTACCAAAGTGGACCACCTCACACTTGCCAACATATGCATCGATATTAATCAAGTGGGTTAAAAAATAGACCCAAAAAGCGGATTATGGGGGTTCGGAAGTCAGTTGAAAATTGATACCTCAAATCTGGTGATTTCAGAGTTACTAACAGCTCCTCCTATTGGGCAAAGTTAATGTTGCTGGAATATCAGCTGAGTACCTGGCTGGGAATCTGGTGCTATAGTGACGGGTTTTAGATTCCTGGGGCGTTGGGAGAGGTTCAGGGGGTGTGGGGGTGGTGGGAGGGGGGGGGGGGGGCGGTGGGGATGGGGAGATTTGGAGATCAATACAAAGTGAACGTGTTGTACCTGGCTGGGACGGGAAATGCTGTCCTGTGGTGAGTGTTTGATAGTGTGGTTAGGAAGGGATAAAACAGAATGACAAGTTGATGGGAACACAAACTGTGTGACATAGGAAAGAGAAACACGAGAAACAATAATAAAGAGAGAACAGTAAGATGCAACATCGGAGCTCGGATAATCAACGACGAGAGGCAAATATAGTCACTGCACAAATACTGATTAATAATGGCAAAAGAAACATCGCTGCCACTATGCACATTGGTATTCGGTAGAATAAGAGGTTATCTCATTGAAACATAGGATTGTTCTGGGGATCGACAGGATAAATGCTGAGAGGATGTTGTCACCCACTCCCCCCGCCCACCCACACATTAGAGATTCTAGCACCAGACTGCGCAGAATCAGAGTGAAGGGTACCAACTTGAGACTGAAATTTGAAGTGTTTTTCCCTTCTCTCAACATGTTGTGAATCTTTGGAACTCGTTGCCACAGAGAGCTGTCGAGGCAGAGTCCTTGTGCACATTTAAGGCTGTGATTGGTAAATCATTAATCAGTAAAGGAATGAAGGGACTCAGGGAAAGGCAAGAGAGTCAATATGATGGATGTCTGATTAGTCATGATCCACTGAGGGGCGGGCCACGCTCGAGGGGCTGAACGGCCTAATCCTGTTCCAATTTCTTATCAACTTATTGTGTACTGATCACGGTCGACTGTTTAAGAAAAGGAACAATCAAAGATTTATCTCACCCAGAGTGCTGAGATCACCGCTGGAACTTGTCAAAGTGAAGATACCGTCAGGGTCCCGGTTCAGCAGCAAGTGCCCACTCTGAGAGTCAATGGTTTCAGTCTCAACATCGTCATAGTCTGTCAAAGCAGGAGCTGAGAGGGAAATGTATTTGAATTGGAATTAATTAGTAATGAAGGACAATTAGAATGATCTCCTTAAATGTCTATTTCCACAGCAATTATGGAACAGATATTGATCTATTGTGGCGTGGAGACCAGTGAATTAGAGTATGGGAAATATTGGACGAAATTGTGTTTATATTTTTTTTCAATTTCAGTTCAAATTTATACCGTTCTAATGAGGCGCCGATCCCACAAACCAGAACACAACTCAGAGCCAAGACAGGCTTCTGGGGAGATACATGGTAATTCCAATTGTTCTGAATGATGATAAAACATTGTTTCAGAATCAAATTTTATATAACTGAAACCATTCTGCAATCTCTGAGTGACTTGGCACTGTCATTTCATGGTGTACACGTCATGGTGTGCACGTTTGGAGATTTCTGAAGCTATTTTAGATATTACAGAATGGAAAGTCGTGGAAGGAAATGGTAGAATGTGAACTTCGACCTACCCTGAATAGAGGAGGAATCCACTTCAGGACATTCTGATCCAGGATCCGTGTCTCCCAAACTGTGACTGGTGTAATATTCAATCTGATTGAAGGAGTCAATGCTTGAAGAAACTGGTAAACACAAAATAATTGGTTAGTTGGCAAATTTGTTACGGAGCCATTGCGATGTTATCATGGCAGAGAGTGATTCAGAAAGTCAGAGCAGAGATCACAAGTTCATCGCCTCTGTGGAAATATCCTGGCATTTGATCGTGGCACCAATTTGGGAGAACAGTCAGCAGACTGACTGCAGTGATCCAAAGTGAAGAACCAGCACTACCTTACTGGACAAAAGATGTTATTCTACAAAGAACAAAGAACAACCCAGCACGGGAAACAGGCCCCTCGGCCTAACGAGCCCGCGCCGCCGCATCACCCTACACCTATTATACCCTGCGTGTCTCCGAATGGAACCCCTAATTTAGCCAGATTCGGGGGAGAATAGTGTCAATTCTGGATCCGAAATGTCCAGTCCCTTAGGAAAGGTAATGTGTGAGACGTCAGAGAATGAGGAATATGTGTTAAAAAATAATCAATTGCATCTGGGTCAGTGGACCGGCTTTTATGATCCAGAATCACTTTTCCCTGTTCTTCTATCCCCCTGCCTTTCATTCTCAGAGATGAAAATCCATAGAATCATAGACACACGACAGTGCAGAGGGAGGCCACTTGACCCACTGAGATTGCACTGACAATAATTTCACCCAGGCTCTGTCCCCGCAGCCAAACATATGAACCAACTTATCCCTCTGACCTCCACTAAGAGGTAATTTAGCATGGCCAATCAAACACGTATGTACATCTTTGGACTATGGGAGGAAACCGGAAAATCTGAAGGAAAGTGACGCAGACATTGCTGGAAGGTGCAAACTCGACGTAGACTGTGATCCAAGCCGGGAAATGAACCCAGGTGCTGGAGGCGAACTCGCTGGGGTCTTTTAAAAAGACTTCTGGATGAGCATATGGGATTTAGTGGGATTGGGGGTTATAGATAGGTCTATGGATTGGTAGGTGTTGATGTGATGTGATCGGCGCAACTCGTGGGCCGAAGGGGCTGTTTGTGCTGTAGTGTTCTACGTTCTATGTTCTATATATGAGGCAGTATTGTGTCGCCGTGCCGTCAGCAGTAATGAAATAGGGGTACCATAAGCATAGACATGGGTCAAAGATGGAGGAGGAAAAACACATTGTTAAGATGGCGGCATGAGCTCGTTGGGCCAAAGGGCCTGTTTCCCGTGCTGTTTTGTTCTTTGAATATTTCGTTATGTAAGTTAACACTCCATTTTTCACTAATATAATAGTCCTCCTTTGCCATCTTAATAAATAACATCATTTTTTACCCCCGATTCCATATCTCATTTAACTCAGTTCACTACTCCGCCGAGTCTAACGCATTTCCCCTGTTGTTGGTCCTTGTTTGCATTGGTGATGTGTCTTTATATTTAATAGTTTGAAATTGTTTTGTTTTGTTTGTTGTATTAATATTTTATCTATGATTCTATCAAAAATGGCTTTAAAACTACCAATTTTACAAAATAAAATATTGCATTCCAGGAAATTTCCAAAATACTAACCTGTCCTGTAATTAGGCGTTGTGTATGTGGCCAGCAGCAATAAATTATTGAGTGTATTTACACATTCAATAAAATATTTTGCTTAATATGACTTACATGAGACTTTGATATGTGCAAGTTGCAAAACAGTTGGGAATTGGAAATAGCTACTCTGCTTTCTATTTTTAAACAGAAGGCAAACATTTTCTTGAACAATAATGAGTATTGGTAATTTATTAAGCACACAAATCCTCTGAAGATAAATAAAGACATTTAAAATGTCTCCTTTCTACATGAGGACAGGGAGATTAATGCTTCCTTGACCATGACTAAAAGGGGGTAAACGTGAAGCAGTGTTTTTCCATGCAGCTTGGGCTAAAACACACACAAACCTGAACCACGAGACTGAGTGTATAGCTTGGCGGCAGGAATATCATCTATTTCTTCATATATGGCTTGATATATAACAGGATCCCAGCTCCCCGCGGCAGGTTCTGTTGGAGGAAGATCGGGGCAATTAGCATATTCTTACTTTCTAGAACTATATTTCTGTTCATAATTTGTATTGATTTCATACCTCATTCTATGTAGAGGTTAAATTCGCACCAGTGTCCCGCAGTATTTACTTTGTTTCTCTGCATCATGAAACCAGTGATGATGCCACTGCCTCCATCACAGGGAACACTGGGACATTTGGAGACCAGTGAAAGTCAGCGCATAAGATGGGAATCAAGAGAACTCGGTGCGATTTTAGACACTTGCAGTAGTTTTGTTTATCTGTTCAAAACCAGTGGTGCAAAAGGCAGACATTCATCAGATTCCATGGCCATTACATGTTTTAACATGGAGCAGGTCAGTAACCTATTGCCAGAGGGGCACCACTCCATACCAACCATGGCCGAACAGAAATATCTCCCGTTCTGACCGCCTTGTTGCCTTGGAAGGATTTTACAGGAAGCGCTGACACTTTGTTCCTATAAAGTCTTGGGACTGAACATGGAGCATCTGACTCAGAGAGCGGGACGCTATTCGCCGGCATGAATCCTGTAAAATTAGTGGGATAGTTTTGCTGGGATGCAGTATTGACATTGATAATTGTGGAAAATCATACCATCACGTCTCAAAATGGGTCGAGTACTGTCAGAGAACTTGAAACAGCAAAAAAAAACTCAGTGTTGATTTGCAACCAGTTGTAAGTGGGAAGAAAATGTCACTTGCTAAATAATTAATGAACACATTGGAACACGGGAATTAGGAGCGAGATTGGGCAATTCAGCCATTTGACCCCGCTCCACTGTTCTATATCATGATGGCTGATCTTATCCTGGTCACAAATCCACAAACTGCCTGCTCCATTTGAGCTTTATCCAACTTTCATTGAGACACATACTTGTTTCTTTTCTTGAATCCACTGACTGATATTTACTTTGCATTTAAATTCCTGTCCTTTTGCAGTAAATGCCAATATTCAAATTGTCGTTCTTACGAAATGTTGCATTTGTGCATTAACGTTCTGTCATTCATGCACAAGTACACCCAGATCCCCCTGCATTCACAGACTTTGAACATGCTTCCCAGTCCAATAATCATTTACCCTTTTATTTTTTTCTCTCTGCGAGCATGTTTGACCACAAACGTATCCATATTATCTCTATCTGTGACCTTCTGGCCCTTTGTCCTCGCCTGTCAATATCCATCTGTAAACTGGATAATCTCCTGAGGACCTGCTTTCCCAATTATCTTTGGATCATCCGCAAATCTTGTTGTGTTTCACTCTGGCCCGAATCACAGGTCAGTTATATCAGTTGTAACCTGTTGAAAACTGAACACTGTGTTATCCCTCCGATTACATTTTGCTCTCTATCCAGAGAAGGAACCTTTTATCCCTATCCTATGCTTTCTCCCACTCACCCAATCCTCTATCGAAGACAATATTCTGTGCCCAACCTTTGTTATCTAACACTTGTCCATCACCCACATCGCTGTTTAAATCCTCAAAACAAAAAACTTGAGCAAGTTTGTCAGACACAAGTTGTCCATCGTTAAATCGTGCTGACTCTGGAGAATTCCGCTTTGTTTTCCATTGATCAGTTATCTCCTGCTTAATGACTTGCTGCAACAACTTCCCAACATAGAGGTCAAAATAAGTGGTCTACAGTTTGCCTTTTTTTGTGTCTCTGTCTTTTTTTGAATAAAAGTGTCATACCAGCGTGTTTCCAATCCACTGATATCTTTCCAGAATCTCGGAAACATTGAAATAACAAAACAAGCGCACTATATCTGCTGCCATCTCCTTTAATACTGAAGTGTGCAGGTCATTAGAGTTCAATTTGTTGCATTAAAAAATGCAATTCCGTATCCCATGCACTGGTGGATGGAGCAGGAATATGAATGTAGATAACTCCCTCATTTATATGTCATATTTTACTCTTTCTCATGTGACTCGAAATAAATTACTGGTCAACACTCAGTTAATTTGTTTTTGAAACGTATTCAAGTCATTCTATGTAAATCGGCAGAGAAGTCCCTCTGATGTATGAAGCAACATCCATGACTTAGCGTGGGTTCAGGGATATGATTCGGGCCTTACCTTTTATTGATGATCTTCTCTGCATTACTGCCAAAAGGGCGATGAACTCACAGATCAACAGGACACCGAGTGATATGCAGATCACCAGAGGGATGGAGGTGCTTTCATCTTCATATCCTTGATGAAAGATTCAACGAAGCTTGTGAGATAAAGTGTCCACAATGTTTTAAATACTTACATGATTATCTAACACTCAGACTGTCGGTAGAAATTGACCAAAAAAGGCAATACAAATGTCTGGCAACTATTAATCCTAGTGTAAAATGAGCCGTAATAGTGATTGATATTTATTACTGAGGCATACCTGAAGGTGTGGGCGGAACAGTCGGAGATAATTCCGGACCTGATGAAGATATGGTAAAAGGGAGACAATTATTTGCATTGTTGGTCAGAAAGACATTTGAAAACATAAATTAACTTCAGCAAAAATGGGACAAAAACGTCACACAGTCAAAAACAACACCACTCAGTGGGACACTTACCGGAACAAATCACACTGGCATCTTCCTTGTGATCACAGTCAGACTGAGCTAATGATGAAGGGCAGTGAAACAGAAAGGATTCACTTCCGGTGCACTTCACCTCATCCAGCCAGATAGTACCGGTACCCTGCCCAAAAGCGGCCCCTCCTGTGGCCTCGAGAGCAGAGCCACAGCCCAGCTGTCTGCAGACAACACTGGCATCGTTCATATCCCAGGAATCATCACACACCGTGCCCCAGGTTCCATTACACCATACCTCCACTCTCCCGGAGCAGCTGTTGCTCCCTTCAGCCAAGCGCATACTTTGTCCTGAAATTGTCAATGATAAGAAATAAATTATTAGCCTTGATGGAGCACAAGACTTAATAATTTATTTATAAACAATCAGATAGCTGTTTTACTAAAGTTCTGACTTCACCTGATACTCGCTTGCAGCTGTTCACAGTGTCCTGCTCTCGCTTCGGTGTGTCTCCCCCTGTTGATAAGACAAACATGATGACTCCATGATCTAAATCAATATTTCAAATCACACCTGTAAGCAGAATGATTGACTGTGTTACCTGAACAAACGACACCTGCATCTTCCCCATGATGACAGTTGTGTTGACCCCACGGATCTGCCTGGCACTGCCAAAGGGTCGACTCGTGTGAAAGGCATTCCATCTCATCCAGCCAAATAGGTCCGGATCCTTCTCCGAATGAGCGAGCGTCATAGTCGACGTAAACGAGTGTGCCGCAACCTAACTGTTTACAGATCACTGCTCCATCAACTCGATCCAGCTTTTCAGAGCAAACTGTTCCCCAGGTCCCATTATAGAACACTTCCACTCGGCCCTCACAGCGATGCTTTCCCTGCACCAATCGCAGCTCTTTGTGCTCTGTCAATCAATTCATAAATAGTCACGTGGTGCAATTGTCAACTCTGATTCTTACACTGTGGATTTGTCTAAATTGAGATCACAGTTTGTAATAATTATTTCATAAAGGTCACAGAAAAGAAACATAATCAAAAATAAGCAACATTGAATTTCGATCGAAACATTTGAACGCTGAACCCGATTGATTTATTTGCAAAGCTTGCAGCAATGGTGAAGGGGACAATGTTTTAGATGCTCTGTCCGTGGATTACCAGCAGAGCATCAACAAGTTCCCACAGTGAAAGCTCACGAAAGACATTGGGAAACCAGGCAATCAGGATAAAAGTGGATTAAAAGAGTTTTTGCAAAGTTTCTCGTTTCTTATGTAGCAAAACTGCCGGTGCGAGGTTTGCATCGATTGCTTCTGTGGTCCCTGATCCTTGAGAGTGACATAAGCCAGCTGGATGTTGTATTCGACAGTGAAAACAAAGAACATCTATTGCGGCAGCAAACTGGCTTGTTAGTACGAAAGAGGACTGCAAAGCGTGTATCACAATGCTAATATATGGCAAGGTACACATGGCAATGACAACTTAGTTTTCCAACTGCTCAATGGAATGGGGCGCATTTTGATGTGAAGAATAAAGGGACAGCACGTTTCTCGAGAAATAATTGATTACGTCAAACATCTTTGCAAAATAATGTAGTTATCCGGAACATTTTACACATAAACTGATGAAATTTAAGACTCGTGTTCACAATAGTCAGTGATATTAATTGGAAAACGCATTTATCTCAGGAAATGAGGTATAAAGTAACATAAGGCAACACGTCAAAAGTAGGATATAGAAATAATGTAACGGTAATGATGTCCAGAATAAATAATAGAGAGGGATTTGACATAGAAGCATTCGTAAGCGCCGTCCTTAGGTATATCAGGAACATGTCTTATATATGAAACTTCTAATGTAACTGAAGTTGGGACAGTTACCAGAGCACATGATCTTCACATCTTCTTTATGAATACAGTCGTGTTTACCCCACAATGCATGGGGACATTCCCAGAGAAATGATTCATTCCCGGAGCATTCCAGCTCATCCAACCAAATTGGCTGTGAGTTAGGTCCAGCCAAAGCAGGAAGAGGAAGCGGCAATGCATGTCCACAACCCAGCTGCTTGCAAACCACGTCAGCGTCCGTCAGATCCCAGGAATCATCACAAACTGAGCCCCAGATCCCATTGTGATAAATCTCCAGTCGCCCCGCACATCGGCTTCCACCGCCAGAGAACCTTAAATGCTTATGTTCTAATAGAAAAATAAAAGTGACAAGATTATATTTCTTAAACATATTCATCTCTTTGCTTAATTCAAACTATTGTATAATTTGCAGCTAAATTAAATCGTGTATTTTAACAGCCGTTGACAGGGACATAAATCTACTCTCTACGAAAACCCGTTTCTGTTCCGAGGTAAAATAAATGATGTGGCGTTTGCAATCGTCTACATATTCATATTTCCAACGAATATATAATCCGATCGTTTTTGGTGTGGATCTGACCCACTCATTGCTGCTTGTTTTGCTTTATTTAACTTATGCGATTAGTTGTTCCACACAGAATGTTTTAAGCAGACATTAGATTATTTGTTTCTTCTCTGACTCATTTTCCAATGCAAACTTCATCAGATGTTTCACCAGTTCACACATATATATCAGAACAAATCAGAGATGCTGTAAATATGCAAGTAGGCTGGCAGCGACTTGACCTTTCAGACAGTGACCTTTCCTGAGAACTCACACAAGTTGCTCCTAAAATGGTCATCAGTTCCTTGTTATCTCAACAATGCAGGTTTCAAATCTACCCTCATGGCCACCCCTCCAAAACACGAGAATGCAAGCAAAATGTTTCTCAATGAGCCGTCAACATTCCAACTCACCAGCAGTGACCAGCGGATGCACAAAGCCGCACTCGCACCCCCTCCCTCCCCAATCCCCTCCCTTTCTCCCTTCCTGGCCAACAACACCACCAGCCCTGATTATTTGATCTGCATTGGATTCTCTCCCGTCAGTACAAGTTAGCTTCAAAACATCATGGTCATGTTTATAGATATCTATGCTCTCCATTACTGCTCACTGTTTGATCGCTCCCCCTAGTGATTATGACATTCAGCGCCCATGAGTCGAATCCACACGCTAGCACAATGGTTAGCACTGCTGCTTCACAATGTCTGGGATCTGGATTTGATTCCTGGCTTGAGTCACTGTTTGTGTTGATTGTGTCCATTGTTTCTGTGTCTGGGCACCTCTGCCATTCCGAGAGTCCTGCATTGACCCGAGCAGGCGGCGGACTGTGGCGACTGGGAGACCTTAACTGTAACTTCATTGCAGTGTTAATGTAAATCTGAACTGTTACAAATAAATTGAAATTAACTCAGACATTTGGCTTCCCTTCCCATCTGACACTGTATGCAGCAAGTCTTTCTTCATACTTACATAAGAGTCGTTATGTTATTGACAGGGACTCAAGATTACAATCTCCTTCTTAAATGCGGCCTTCCCTTCTTTGTGCTGTTAAAACCAGCCCCAATGATCAACACATTAGTCCCCATTGCCAATAACGTCTTTAGCTGTGTTGGTCTCAATTTACTGAAGGGAATTATCTAGAGATTTATAAAGTTGTTAATTGATTTAACTCAAATGTAACTCATCATAGTCCAAACTATTACTTTTTTTTTCCCAGAGCATCTTGTCCAATATCCAATCAGGAGTGTCAAATATCTCACGAACGTGTTCCCGAAAAGAAAGTGAAGGAAATTCCCAGTTGACCAAGATTATACATGTATAGTTTCTGGAAAAGTGAACTGCTTATTCACCTGAGCACAGAACCCCCACGCCGATGCTGTCACTGTGATTCGGGTTCAGTGAAAATTTGCTGCACTTCCGGAGATGCGATTCGTTTCCTTCACACTGGACATCATTCACCCACACAGGCCCTTCACCCTCTCCGTACTTTGAATTGTTATAGGCGGTTACCGCTTCGCCGCAGCCCAGCTGTCTACAGGTCACATTAGCGTCATACAGATCCCAGAGGCTGTCCTGCACTCTGCCCCAGCTGTGGTTGTAGTAAATCTCCACTCGCCCATCACACCGACTTCCCCCATTCATCAATCTCAGTGACCAGTTTTCATCTAGGGATATAAAGACATGGAGAACAGTGGTTACAGTGCAGCAAATTATATCAAATTGATATTACCACCCTCCAGAGCATCTCCCCCGGTGCAGAGGTGAAGGATGTGATGAGAGGCTGCTGAGTACAATCAGACCGGAGGCTGAACAGCCAGCGTGGCTGCTCTGAATCTGAAGCAAATACATTGATAGAGTGATAATAAATGTTTATGGAATTCGAGGATGGGCCAACATTTGGGCGGTCAAATATAGAAATATCCTCTTTAATCCCAGCAGCACGTGTTTTCATTATCTTGATTTAGGGACTCACCCGAGCAGATGACACTGACGTCATTTCCATGTGAGCAGTTAAACTCTTCCACGGATGAAACCGGACACTCCCAGAACCAGGATTCATTTCCGTGGCAGTTGTAGTTCTCCTTCCATATTGTCCCATTTCCCTCCCCAAAGACTGCACCTTTCAGAATTTTCTCGACCACTCCACACTGAAGATGCTCACAGACCACACTGGCGTCTTCTATATCAAAGTGAACATCACAGAGCGTCCCCCAGTGCTCTCCATGCGGCACTTCCACCCGGCCGGAGCACCTGTCCTTTCCACCAACCAATCTCGGCCCATGATTTTCTGTTTCAGGAATAAGCAAAGACCCAAATAATTTACACATCGGAATTTGCAGAACACACGCCAGTTTATTTTTGTAAACGGGAAAACACACTTCATACTTGCATTCATAATCATTGCCCAATAATCATAAAAAATCACATCGAACTAATTAATACAATTTGTTATGGTTTTAGGAAGGTGCTTCAACTCAAACAGAGCAGTCCATGCTGAAGAGAAAAGCTAATGTGTCATTGACAGAATATACTGTTCTTGGGCCAGATCCAGTGTATATTTTAAACAAAATGCACTGTGTTTAAGCATTGCATTATGATGCGATTATTAAAAAATCTTCTGGAGCAATAAGCTGACCATAAAATGGTAGGTGTACCTCCAAAATCAGACAGAATCTCGGACCGGCTAATTCAGGGAATAAACGTCTTTCGAAAAATTACTGTATTATTCTGGAGTTTTTGTCCACCATTCACACGTTATCCATGCTTTGAAATCTCCTCTAGACATTAGTACATTGTTTTTTTCCACCTGAACAGCTGGATGTAAATCGTACCCGTGCAATGCCTTTACTGAGCTCATTCAAGTCTGCACTCACCGGAACAGATCACACTGACGTCGTTCCTGTGGGTGCACTCGGACCGATTTACAGGAGCAAGGGGACAGTCGATCAGGCTTGTCTCGCTGCCATCACATTCAAATCTATCGTTCCATATAAATCCTGCGCCCTCCCCAAAATAAGCGCCACTTCTAATGGAAACGGCCACTCCACACTGCAGCTCAGCACAGATCACTGTGGCGGTATTCCAATCCAAGTCACGGTCACACACTGTACCAGATTCTATATCGTTATGGATCTCCAATCTGCCGGAGCATGGGGAAGGCCCGGATACTAGTTTTGGAAATCTGTGGGCTGAACAACAACAAATCACAAAACACTAATTATTATCAAAAGGTATTTACACGCGTTTAATTAAATTGTATCATAATTGGTTCTGAATGTTGTTCCCCTTAGTTGCCTCCTTATCTAAAAGTGGAATTGTCGAGTCAAAAACGTGGGATACGACCTGGATTAAATCCTCTCTCGGTGATACTCAACGGGCTGAATGCCCTTCTTCTGCAATAAGAAATTCTATAACTAAAGATATTTCATCAAGTTCAATAGGTGTCAACTGTTACTCTCTCCAGAAGCCGAATTCATTCTTACAGCGAGCCGCCTGGAACACTCTTCCCCCATCCAACGAGGGGCATACACGCGATGGGTCGTACTGGGGCTGCTCTTGGTTGTTCGAGATTGGCCTAGTGCTTCATGTCGTTCGTGTGTGCCTAAACTGGACCAGACACTGGGCAAGGCGACAGCTCAGTGACTATCGCTGATTGCTGTGCAGACACATGGATTTGGGCCGGTGTCTGTGGGAGTTTGCGCATTCTCCCCGTGCTTGCGTGGGATTTCTCCGGGTGCTCCGGTTTCCTCCCACACCCCAAAGATGTGCTGTTAGGCTGATTGGCAGGAATAAATTGTCCCTAAATTAGTTTCCCTCAATCTGGATGGCCATAAAACATTAGACAAGGGTCGTGGGTGGAGAGGGGGACTGGCGGTGTTGAGATGGCAGCGCGGGCTCGTTGGGCCGAAGGACCTGTTTCCCGGGCTGTTTTTGTTCTTTGTTCTTTGTATCCCCCGTTGAATTGAACCAACTGCTGGTTTATCTGAATAAACTCTGAGTACAACTGCCCCCTACCGCCCGTTGATGGGAAATATCACGAAGTGCAACAAGCGGACCTGAATCAATATATCGAATTATTCACCCAGGGACGTTCCAACTGATCGGCATCAAACAAAATTCTATATTTGTTTTTTGGCGCTGAAACGTGTTGGGAATGAACGTTCTGAAAGGACTTCAACCAGAAATGAAACAGTGGATCCCGGAATGTCTAAACGGTGATTAGCAAACTACACTCCAGCTTTATTCAGCGTCTATGAGCACAGGTCACAAAATGTGAAGCCAGATGCAAAGCATAATCAAAAACCCTCCTGGAATTTTAGCATTTCTATTTTGAGGCTAGAATATAAAGCGGGAGAGTTTCTGCTTCAAGTTTCAGTAACTTTGCTCAGTCTGTAGCTGGAATGCGACAAACAATTTAGGGAACGGCAACCCTGTAAGGATCCCCTGTTCTGGAAAACAGTCCAGTGAGAGTGTCCCAGGCTACTGGTTACTGAGTCTAGACAACATCTCCCTCTATCAGTTTACACTGAGTGAAATCTGTCTGAAACTACAGCAGCTTTAAATATTAAAACAACTAATCTCCATTCATTTTATTCTGGAGAAAGTATCGACTCCCGCACATTTGTTTAAAATACAATCTCCTGAACAAATTGATCCAGCACAATTTATTCAAATACAACGGAACACTCCACCAAAAACATTTCTGATTTCTCTCCCTGACAGACTCCGTCCGAAAAAAAACAAGAACACAAGGGGGAAAATCAGATAAAAACAGTTGGAATTCGTCAGGTTCAGGGAGTGAGAAGGAGATAAGTTTCCAAATAGTATCACACATTTGGAGAAGAGGATTTACATGACAGTTATTAAAACGACACGCCTGGAGAGACAAGGGATATCCAGCCAGTCCCCTCTCACATAAAATCAGATAATGTTGGAACAATTCAGCAGCTGTGGCAGAATTAGTGGCGAGGGAAGAATAGAGGGAAGTTTCCAGTCCGCATGAGTCTCCTCCAGACCCTTCCCATCCTCACTCCGCTCTTGGAACGCCTTCAATCTGCCCACTGATTGCTGCTCTGAAAGTAGCCGCAGTGACTGGATAAGCGCTCTATGGCCTCCGCTATCAATAGTCAGTAAATGTCAAACACATGGACCGAGACACCCGGATTTAATTCAGAGACAGCCGCCAATTCTGACAGAGAGCAGAGTGGTCCGGACGCCGCTTAAATGTACCCCTGTACACTGGCAGCCCATCAAAGCATGCCTTTTGACTCTGCACAGGCAATGCCGGGATAGATTAGTCCGCCCGGGACCCTTTCTCGCTCTCCTCCCAGGTCCGTCCGCTCCCCTCCCCCACCGTGGTTGCTGACAGGTCCGTCTGTGTCTCCAGGCGTGTGGTTGTGTCGGTGACACATTGGGGCAGTGGTGGCGGTGGAGATTTCGAAGGGTCGGGGTATCGGGATGCCTCCGACCGTATCTCTGGGGTTCGAACCACATTTACATTTGAGGGTACAATTTCTGTTTTTTTAAGAAAAAAAAATGTCATTTAGAATCGGCCGATTTGAATTTAAGTTAAAATTGCAAAATAAAGCAACAAATGAAGATAAAAGATTGCTCAGCAGAAGCCCGATTGTTATCCAGGATTTGCTCTGTGTGGCCCTGGAATGATTCATTATTTGTTCAATGGTGATCGGAACTGAATAGTGAGGAACCAGGAGCGAACAACTCTTCTCCTGAACACAGCTAACAGCAAACGCTCAGCTCAGGGACACAGGGGGCCTGTGGACGGTTGTGGTAATTGTTAATCACTCTCATTGCTGTTACTTTATTATAAACTTAAATTCTGGTGTTAATGTTATAACAATTCCATTTTCAGAATATTGGAATTATTCACCACTCTCTTTACCGTCTCAGAATACTTTATCCGCCCTTTCCCGAACAGCAGGCTGTAGATGATGGACAGATTTTTTTTCTTACCTGAGCAAATGACGCCGGCATCATCGGAGTGCGAAACGCCAGAGTAAGGACGATAGTCGCCCCATGGATATGAGCGACATTCCCGCAGGGCGGTCTCGTTCCCTTCGCACTCAACCTCTGAAGTCACAATGGGTCCGGATCCTTCCCCAAAGTGAGCCCCGCGGGGTGCAGAGAGCGCGGTCCCGCAGCCCAGCTCCCCACACACAACATCGGCGTCCCGCAGGTCCCAGCCAATACCAAGCACAGTCCCCCAGTCTCCCCCGTAGTGAATCTCCACTCTCCCACCGCACCGACTCTGCCCATTCGCCAGTCTCAGCTTCACCGCCTCTGTAAAATTCATAAATAAACAAACAATTATTGGCCACCTGATGAAACAGGTCAGATTGGGATCAAGTCAAACATCGAGTGTGTCCAGGATCTCAACAAACCCTGGGATAATAGAAAACATTGCAAGTGGAAGCTGGAATATGGATTAACACTGGGAAACATTCGCAAATCAGTTGGAAGTTAGGAACAGAAGAATAAACGAAATAGGAGCAGGAGGAGGCCATTTAGCCCTTCGATCCTGCCCCGCCATTTAATAAGATCATGGCTGATCTGAAGTGGATCAGTTCCACTTTCCCGCTTTCTCCCCATAACCCTTAATTCCCCTGTCTATCAGAAACCTACCTACCCGTGACTTAAATATATTCAGCGAGGTCGCCTTCACCACTTCAACGGGCAGAGAATTCTAGAGATTCACCAGCCTTTGAGTGAAGAAGTTCCTCCTCAACTCAGATCTATCCTGCCCCCCGCCCCTCCACCCCCCACCCCCGCCTTATCTTGAGGCTGTGTCCTCTAATTCTGCTATCCTTTCTAAGCGGGAAGAATGCGTCTACCTTTACCTCTATCTTATACGTCTCTATAAGATCCGCCCTCATCCTTCTAAAGTCCAACGAGTACATACCCAGTCTATTTAGTCTCTCTTCATGGGCCAACCCCCTCATCTGCGGGATCAGCCCAGTGAACCTCCTTTGCACTCCCTCCAAGGCCAATATATCCTTGCGCAAGTGCGGCGACCAAAACTGCACGCATTACTCCAGCTGCGGCTTCACCAGTGCCTTGTACAGTTGCAGCAAGACCTCCCTCCTTTTATATTCTATCCCCTCGCTCTCAAGGCCAAGTTGGAAACATCATTCGCATGCGTCAAACAGGAGTGACTTTATGATAAACATAAATCTTGGTGATAACAACACTTCTATTGTCAGAATATTGAAAATTTTCTCCACTCTCTTACAGACTGTGTAGAGTCTCAGAATGTTTTATCCGCCCTTTCCCGGAGAGTAGGCTGTAGGTGATAGACAAATTCTGTTTTATTTGATCAAATGACCCGAAAGCGATAGCGACGCCATCACTCTCATTGCTGTTACTTTATTATAAACTTAAATTCTGGTGTTAATGTAACACCACTTCCATTTTCCGAACATTGAAATTATTCACCACTCTCTTTACCGTCTCAGAATATTTTATCCGCCCTTTGACGGAGAGCAGGCTGTAGATGATGGTCAGTTATTTTTTTACCTGAGCAAATAACGCCGACATCATAGGAGTGCGAATAGTCAGAGTAAGGATCGTGGCGATAGTCTTCCCATGGTTCTGAGCGACATTCCCGCAGGGCGGTCTCGGTTCCTTCGCACGCAACTTCTGACGTCACAATGGGTCCGGATCCTTTCCCAAAGTGAGCCCCGCCTGGTGCAGAGAGCGCGGTCCCGCAGCCCAGCTCCCCACACACAACATCGGCGTCCCGCTGGTCCCAGTCACTATCATCCACAGTGCCCCACTGTCCCCTGTAGTGAATCTCCACTCTCCCAGCGCACCGACTCTGCCCATTCGCCAGTCTCAGCTTCACCGCCTCTGTAAATTCATAAATAAGCAAACAATTATTGGCCACCTGATGAAACAGGTCAGATATGAATCAAATCAAACATCGACTATGAGCAGGATCTCAGCAAACCCTGGGATAATAGAAGAGATTACAAGTGGAAGCTGGAATATGGATTGACACTGGGAAACATTCGAAAATCAGTTGGAAGTCGAAAGCATCATTCGCATGCGTAAGACAGGAGTGACGATAGTGTTTAATTGATTCAATCCACACAACTCAGGACTGTCATTGTCCGCGGTCCACCACACTGTCTGGACTAATATAGTGGAATTCCAATCCTAGTATGGATTCGATATCTGTCACCACTGTCGAACTAGGGCTGCCCTACTGTAACCGGCTGAATTGGACAGTCAGGTAGTCTCCAACCCTTTCCGGGGCTGTGAGATGCGGCGAGATTTCGGCGGAAAACTAATATACCAGTGGTGGAAGGGCCAGGACATCGCACTGCAAATCAGCGCTGGCTGGTAACCGGGGAAGTTAAAATTTCTTTCTAAACAGCAGCGGGACCACTTTGCATCTCACCCTATCCCCCCGGGACCTAATGCAATGTTGTACTGAATTAAAGAGCAGCAATTAAAGATTTTCAGGGGAAAAAAAATCATTGCAAGAACATTTTCCTTCATAACTGACAGGCAGACATTGAACCGAACACTGAACGCTAAGATACTGAAATTGTCTCGGGGATTTATCATTTAGTTGGATGGATTAGTGCAGTGAAATATCAGATATGAATTTGGAGGGCGATTACCTGATGGATCAGCCTGGCTGTTCCCTGGTCTGCCTGAAATGAAATTTTGAAAATTAGTGTTTGCTGGAACACGAGATGAATGAAACTGCCAAAACCATACATCACAAAGTCAACACGGAGGATCTGTGTTATTCTTTCGCTGTATGATTTGCAAGCACTTGATGTTAAAAGGTTTTATTCAAACTGGAATATTATGTAATATTATGTAATGTTATGGCCACTGAATTAAGCAATTGTAACTGTGCCTCCAAACAGGGATATTTTGTGTCAGTCAAATCTTCTAATCACTTTTAGTCCCTAGTTCACACAACAGAATCAACAGAGCAGTGATTCCTGTCTCTGGTGGATTACTGAAATGTATAACTTGATCCACAGAGTAACAATGGTAAAGTTACTCGAATATCTCTGCACCACCGTCCACAATACGGACAGTGCGTCATTTATTTCCAATGCAGACAATCCTCAACTATCCTGATTAACACTTCACAAACAAAATCGCACAAATTCCACTTATGTTGTACTCATTGCGAATATTCTGGGATATCATTTCGATATTTACTCAAAATGTTCACAATATCTATAATCCAACTGAAATCTCTGGATCCTCGTCACCCATTGCTTATTTCTATCGTTTGCTCCACTTTTCAGCGTCAGTAACTCTCCCACAGAATCGTTTACCCATTTCAGAAACACAGAACAAAGAAAAGTACAGCCAAAAAAACAGATCCTTTGGCCTTTGAAGCTTCTCTCCATCGTGATGCCCAAGTCAGAAGAAAAAAAAAATCGCATGCTGCCCTGTTTCCGTCCGTATCCTTCTAGTTCCACAGAATCATAGAAAACTACAGCTCAGAAACAGGCCATTTGGTTCCTCTTGCTTGTGGCGAGCCATTTTTTGCCTAATGCCACTGACCTGCACTTGGACCATACCTCTCCACACCCCTCTCATCCATGAACCCACCCAAGTTTTTCTAAAATGTTAAAAGTACCCCGCATTTACCACTTTATCCGGCAGCTCATTCCACACTCCCACCACTCTCTGCGTGAAGAACGCGCTCCCCCCAGCAAAAAAAAATCTTTAAACTTTTCTCCTTTCACCCGTAATCCATGCCTTCTGTTTTTTTTCCTCCCCTGCTCTCAGTGGAAAAAATCCTGCTTGCATTCATTCTATTTATACCCATCAAAATCTTATACACTTCGATCAAATCTCCCCGCATTTTTCTACGCTCCAGGGAACAAAGTCCTAACCTATTCAATCTCTCTCTGTAACTAAGCTTCTCAAGTCCCGGCAACATCCTTGTGAACCTTCTCTGCACTTTTTCAACCTTATTTACGACCTTCCTGTAGCGAGGTGACCAAAACTGTACACAATACTCTGAATTCGGCCTCACCAATGCCTTCTACAACCGTAGCATAACACTGCAACTTTTATCCTCGATACTCCGATTTATAAAGGTCAATGTACCAGAAGCACTCTTTACGAACCTATCCACCTGTGACGCCACTTTTAGGGAATTCTGTACCTGTGTTACCAGATCCCTCTGTTCAACTGCACTCTTCAGATTCCCTCCATTTACCCTGTCGGTTCTACTTTGGTTTGCCCTTCCAAAGTGCAATACCTCAGTCTCGTCTGCGTTAAGTTCCATTCGCCATTTTTCAGCCCATTTTTCTAGTTGGTCCAAATCCCTCTGCAAGCTTTGAAAACTTTCCTCACTGTCCACTACACCTTCAATCTTTGTGTCATCAGGAAATTTGCTGATCCAAATTACCACATGGTCATCCAGATCATTGATATAGATGATAAACAACAATGGACCCAACACCGATCCCTGTGGCACACCACTAATCACAGGCTTCCACTCATACACCCATACAGTTGTCTCTGAAGTGTTGCTTATGTGCCGGCTTCCATGACCTTCTCTGGCAGCGTGTTTAAGGTCTGCACTCCTTTCTGTGCTTCTCAGACACCTCTTCCTTAAACTTTCCCCCTCTCACCTTAAGACTGTGCCTCTGTTTCCTCCTGCAACAGATCACTAATGACACGAACAAGCAATGGAAAAGAAGGTGCTGGTCAGCAGCCTGATTAGCTGGAAATACCAGCCATCACCTGAATCATTTGTGTACCGTGTAGATGATACACAGCAGCAAATGGCCAAAACTAATTTGACAGTTCATTCCAAACCCGCGATTTCGACGGCCTCGAAATACAAGGCAGACAAACGGCAATACCCTGAATTACGCATTCCCTTCGAAATCGGTCAACATGCTGAGCTCGGAGGATATCGGGGTTGCTCATTCTCGTGCGAGCTCAATCCCTAATCTCACTATACTTGCACCTGTGCATCATCTACTGCAACCAGGCAGCAAAAAACAAGTTCAGAGACCAATTCCTGGGTACAGACAATAAATGCCGCCATTGCCAGAGACACTGACTTCACAAGAGAGAGCATAATAATAAGTGTGTCAAAGCTGTGGCTAAATGTGTTTTTTTTAAGCGATACAAAAACATGGATAGTTTGGTTCTGTAAAATGTAGGCCCATTTAAAGATCACAGGACGCCATGAGCACAGAAGAGTAAAGCAGCGAATACGTCTCCCCATGACTGAGTATTCCATCTGTCAATAATGTTTTATCTTTAACTATGAGACCGAACACGTAACAAATAACTGTCAGTGTTTCGAGTGGAATTGATTGCATGATTTTATATTCGTAGTTGAGAACCACCGTTAAACACTGGAACCGTTTAGCTCGCAGCAGGAAGGACAGATTAGGAGTCGCCAGTGGAACCTTAATTTCCAAATGTATGACCATACCAAATTAACACTTGCCTGATATAAGATATCAAATTTAGGATATAAGCGGATACAATCTTTGTGAGACGGGGTGATTTTTTTTTGCCTCTGGGATCTGGAAGCTGAAGTTAACGGTGTAAAATGGTTCAACACATTTTACAAGTAACGGGGTTTTCAGAGCTCATTATAAACAACACAGAGCTCAACGGATATTGAGAGTGTCTGGGAAGAGGCTGACAAGTATCCAGTGATTGATACACAAAACTGATGTTAATGTATGGTTTAAAAAGCTTTGTTTTGGTTTCTAAAGCTCATTTTTTCCCAATACCAACCAGAAATACTCATGCTGCAAATTCGCGGAAGAAGTCGGATTTTTCACTTCCCTATTATTTCGCCGGTGACATTGATATTAAGTATATTGCTTAATATGCCAGTTAAAGCAATGTTGGTCCCACTGAGATTTAATATGTAACTTTTCAGTATTTACAGACGTCTCCATTACTCCAACTCAAGATAATTTGTTTAACCTGTGGCAGCTCACTGTCCCACAGGACAAACATTCAGCTCCTCCACTGAGAAATATCTATCCCAAATCTGTGTACACATTCTATTGATAACAACGAGAACTTTTACTGGGATTCTGCAAGCGGTTCATTCACGTAGATTCCATTGGGCAATCTATGCTATTCTAACAGTGGCGGCGATCTACACCCAGACTGCGCTGTTCAGCTAGAATTTCAATTCATGTCTGTTCAATCTGTACAACAGACACAGTGGAGTATTTAATTCTACCTGCCGACGTATCTGAGCTTGATTCGGTGGTACACCTAATTTGCTTATTCACTTGCTGTTTTTGGAGACTAATGAACTAAAAATGCAACTTTCTTCAAATTATATTACTTACTACAAGTCAACGATTTCAATGTTCACTTCATAACTGCGAGCTAACTGGTGATTCAAGTCAAATTTTAATGAGATGAGAATATTGAGCACATGATGTATTACATTGCAACATAGCAAATTGTTCTGCTTTCTTTACTTTCTTTTATAAGACATGTTCTTTCAAGCAACTGGAAAGTCCAAACACTATTATTTTAAGACTTTATTTCGCGGACTCTCGGTCCTTTACTGTGTGAAGTGTTCGATAACAGTAATGGGGCGCTTCTCTATCAGTTAACTAGCATTTTCAGTGACATTCGGATTAATGAATCTAACTCAAGAGGCACGTTGGGAACCGAGCGAAAAGGAACCAACTGAACAACTTAAATGGAGCAAAACTACTTGGCCTGTGGAAGGAGATGAAAGAACAGGTCTCGATCTGCCACAGAAAACGACATGAGACACAAAGAGAATGAAAGGGTGGCATACTTTTGTGAAATAAAAATAATTAGAAACTGAAAAAAAGTCACTGCACAGAAATATTAATTTAACACATTCTGGTAATATCCCGGTTGGAGAAATGAGGCATTTGAGCAACAAACGTTACGAAGCAAATCACGCATATTTAGCAAATTACATTATCAACACAACAAGAAAAGTATGTTCTTCATATTAATGAAATTAATTAATGACTTTATTAATTGTAATTCATATAAATATGTTAAAATGAATTATTCACAGACCTAGCCCAACCCTGTGAAGCTGAGACACCTATTTTACATGATTTGTCTGTTTTCTCTCTACACGTGTTCAGACGGAAAATATACTGAGAAATATCTAGATAAATATGTGTGGACGGTCCTCGCTAAACAGCCTGCATTTTTAAACACCGTGAGTTGGCTTCCACTCAAACTCCTTTTCAGCAGATTCTAACAGCGACTGCCCTCATTTGTACCAACACAAATCAAGTAATCAGAATAGAGGTTTGACAGTAATATGTTGTCCATGCACAAGTGCGGCATTTCCATTCCATTTTGTATTTAACTCTCAGTTTCCGGCAAGTCTCGGCCGAGAAATTAAAACATACATTAATCAGATGTTCTATATTCTAAACATATTTGAAAGGAAATAAGTTAAACAAGAAACAGGGAATCTATTTTGTTCACCAACTGAAACTTCTGTTCCTTAAATTCCCAATTCTAATGCACACTTCATAACAACAGAATAAGAGTGTTTTTTTCTAAGTGGAGCGGAGAATCCAAAACACTACTAAAAAAAACCACATAATTTTCCAGATTGAGATTTCACAGTCCATTTTGATTTCCAACTCCAATTTATTTATTCTGCACAAGAATGTCAGGTAGACGGCGATTAAATACAACTTCTGTTGGGCACTTGTGGCCTCAGAGCAATATTTGGCCAATCTGTTCGGCCCCTCGGCCCAACGTGAATGCGCGGAGTGGAACAAAATCAATTCAGTCTAACCCCAGTAGCCTGTTCTTGGCTCCTTTTTGCGTTACAATACTTCAAGCACATAAGCGAGTATGTTTTCAATGTGCTGAGCACTTCTTCATCCTCCAGCTTTTCAGACACTGAACTCGCCTCCTCTCATTGTAAATTGATGTACATTAATATCCCATTACCTCCAGATGACACTTATTACTCAAATAGTCAACTTTCCCTTCCATCAGTCACCAACATTTTTACTACTAAATCACTGTCTCTCTGTATACATATATAACATATATACACACATACACATGCTAAAATTTCATGTCAGTGAATTCCCAACAGACGTCGGGATACTTTCAATCAATAATAACTCACAGCTGAGAAGCTGCAATGCAATTAGAGTCAGGAAGGAGCGCAGCATCGTCCCGACTGTCAGTTACTGCGATCAGACTTGACTATTCACCGAGTTTTGTACACCGGTACCGGGCTGTCCTTCTAACACTTTCTAAAACACCAAACGCTCCAGGAATGAATTCTTTGTTCAGAAAATAATATTTCCTCCCATCTGGTTAATTAATGCTCCCATGTGTGAAATGTAAATTGCCGTTTGATAAAAGATACCAATGACAGTTCTATCCACCTCCTTCCCCTGTGCGGCTAATGAGGCCTACATTTTTGATAAGGAAGTGAGTCACTAACCCAGCATCGGATCATAGAATCATCATATCTTACAGCACAGACACAGGCGAGTGAAGGAAATGTATACGGAAAATGTTTGCAAATCATATTCGGCCTCCACTGGATTTTGTACATTTTTTGCACTATTTTACCACTTTTTTCAAAGAACAATTTCCGAGGAACAGTTGAAGGCCGTGGACAGGATGAGGGTTAAAATTCCCAGGTTAAATCTAGGGGAAATGGACTGCTGTGATGTGGAGAAAATGCATAAATTGCATGTCAGATCCAATCACTTTCCTCAAGAAATCTGTGAGTGAGTGTTCTCACCGACAAGTCCAATCCAATCGGCTGTTTAAGACTCCTACAGAGTCCGAATACAGCCTGTATTCACAACCTGATTTTCACAAGGGAAAAGTGTAGACATTTCACTCCAGCAGCAACTCAAGCAAGAAGTTCAAATCTGTAACATATGGAATTGAAAAAAAAGTTTTTTTTTCCCGAGTGGAAACACAACTTTTGCTCCTCGCTCTGAGAACAACCTCCAAAGTTTTTACTGTCTTCTATTTGGAGAACAATATTCTCGAAAGACAGAAAGCCCAATTTATGAATGTTTTTGATATGTAACATCTCTATTGCGGAAATCTTAGATGAAATGCTTCTATTAAATGACTGTTATTCTCTATTTGAACTTAATTACTTTTTGAACATATTTTAGAAGCGCCATTACATAACTGAGCGATTTTGCTGCCTCCGCCCAGTTTAGAGTGACAGAGTTCGGCGGGACTGTGCCGCTCAGAAATATTTCTTATCTGCCGGACAAATATCATTTTATTTTCATGATCAACTTGAGAGTCATTTGAGTGAATATCTTTACAGAGCCGCGTTTAGAGAAGGGAAGCCCACAGACATATTTGTTCGATACAGGAAGAAATGATTCCTGAGAAGCTGCACAATTGGTATTGAGTTATACTCTGTGTCACCCCGAAGCAGCTCACTGTCTGCGCAGCCTCAGAACACTCGCTGCGCAGTTGCTGAACCGACAGGAAGCACCTGGCCTTGTGGTCAGGTCTCTGCTCGCATGTTAGTCGCTGCTGCACTTGAATATTGACAGATTGCAATTGGACATTTTAACTTGTGTCTGACAGTGCACTGGGACATTTAAAACTTCAAGTACTTTCATGAATTCACCAGCAGCATGTGACAGAATGGCATCTACAAATAGTTATCGGGGACTCCAGGAATAGTGTGTCGCTAAACATTATTAAATTTCACGTGTGTTCAACAAATTTGAACTCAATGGTGTGAGATTAAACCGATTGCCTGGGCTGTGTGAATCAATATACTACACATAGACCTTTGACACGCTTAGACGCAGAAGCTCCATCATTCAGCTCCACATCTATTATCCCTCACTGCTTCCCCCGTGAACACAGCAGGCCGGGAGCACAAGTTCACTCAGAACATTATGAGAACAGATAAGAACTTGGGATAATGGGAACATTTTTTCCACAATATCCTGACAGTTTTTGGTCAGTTTCAATGTATTTCAGTTTTCAAAAACGTATCCAATCTATGAAATGATAAACTACAAACACGGAGTGATTTCCATGTGAGTCATTTTGTGACGTTGGCATCCCTGACTTCCTTTATTACTGAGAGGGCGGCTTAAGCACTGTAGTCACTTTATGATGCGACAAAGTCTTAAGCAGGTACCGGGTGCCATGGAAATTAGATTATCAGATATTGATATGTTATCCAGGATGGAGACTTATTACGGATTGGTTATTTAGGAAATACCGCGGGTATCGAGTCAGTTTATAGAGGTTGAATTAACAAGCATTGGTTGGTCTTTGATATCATTAGCATTCATCTTTCCATTTGGCAGCACCTGTCTGCAAAACATATTTTTCCATCTAAAATTTCTTACGTCTCACTTCTCCAATCACAAATATATTGATTATTTACTGTCTGTTCGATCGATGTCCAAATAACTTGGCGAAGAATCTTATTAACCTGAGCATCAACTGAAATCCCAACATATATGCATTAATTCCAATCCCAGAACTCACAGGTTAACACTCAGTGATTGAACCATAGGATCCCTATTTTGCAGCAGAAGGTCATTCAACGTATTGAGTCTGAACTGACACTCCAACAGAGCATCTTCCTCGTCCTTTATCCCAGTGACTCCATATTTTTTATGCTGCTAAAAACCTCCTGATACCAAATAAACCTGTTGGACTTTAACCTGGTTTTGTGAGACTTATTGCAAAATCCTGCCCATTATCAACCAGACATTTTTTTGCTGTATTGAATACTGACAAATACGTAATGATATCCTACTTGTCTTTTTTATATATTTATATCATGAACAATAAGTTAACTCGTACTGATCCTTGTGGTAGCCCTCTGAACACCAACCTCCATTTCAACAAAACACCTTCTACCTCCAATTTCAGTGTGTGAACACTGGGTCAGTTCTGGACACAACTTGTCATTTTACCCTGGATCCAAAGCACTTTTAACTGATCGATCAGTGTATTTTGTCTTTTGTCATTCAGTGTCTGACGCCTGACTGGAGTCACTCTGTCCTTTCAGATTCAGTGTCACAGACCTGGCTGGGTTCGATCTGTTATTTGAGATTCAGAGTCACAGGCCAGTCTGGGTTAATTCTGTCCTTTAAGTTTCAATGTCACAGCCCTGGCTGTGTTTGAAGTATTATTTGAGGTGCAAATCTCATGCCTGGCAGGGTTCACACTGTTCTTTGAGATTCACTGTCATCGGCCTTTATTGCTTCACTCTATCTTTAAATTCAGTGTCACAGACCTGGCTGAATAAACTGTGTCCTCTCAGATTCAATGTTCCAGGCCTGGTTCTGTTCACTCTGTCATCTCAGATTCAGTGTCACAGGCCTGGTTGTATTCACACTGTCCTTTGAGTTTCAGTGTCAGAGACCTGGCTGGAATCACTCTGTCTTTTGAGATTCAGTGTCACGGGCCTGGCTGGGTTCACTCTGCCTTTTCAATACAGTGTCACTGAACTGGTTGGGATCGCTCTGTCCTTTTCAGTTTGAGTGTCACAGGTCTGGTTGTATACATTGCATCCTTTGACATTCAGTGTCACAGGTCTGGCTGTGCTCGAAATGTTATTTGAGATTCAAGCTCTCAGACCTGACAGGGTTCATTCTGTCCATTGAGATTCAGTTTCACACGCCTGGTTAGGATCACTGTGCTCCTTGAGATTCAATGTTACAGGCCTGGCTGGTTTCACTGCGTCCTTTCAGATTCAGTTTCCCAGGCCTCGCTGTCTTCAAACTGTTACTTGTGATTCAGTGTCACCGACCTGGTGTATACATTGTGTCCTTTAAGATTCAGTGTCACAGGCCTGGCTGGATTCACTCTGCCATTTGAGATTCAGTGTCACAGGCCTGGCTGCGTTTGAAATGTTATTTGAGATCTAGCGTCACAGACTGGGTTTGGTTCTCTCTGTTCTTTGAGATTCAGTGTCACAGATTTGGCTGTGTTCACTCTGCCCTTTCAGTTTCAGTGTCACGGGCCTGTTCGTGTTCACTGGATCTTTTATGTTTGAGTTTCAGAGGCTTGGCTGGGGTCACTCTGACCTTTGAGATTCGGTGTCACATGCCTGGCTCGCTTTACTGTGTCATTTGAGGTTCAGTGTCACAGGCTGGTCTGGAGATGGAGAGAGTGTGGTGGCTTACTGAGTGCATTGAGACAGCATCACTCCCTGATGGAGAGTCAGGTGGCTGAGTGCACTGAGACAGCATCACCAGCAGATATAGTGTGAGGTGGCTCACTGAGTGCAGTGAGATAACATCAACAGCGGATAGAGAGAGTGAGGGATAACTGAGTGCAGCGAGATAGCATCAACAGCAAATGGAGAGAGGGGTAAATGAGTGCATTGAGTCAGCATCACCAGTAGATGGAGACAGTGAGTATTCTAACTGAGTGTGGTAAGACAGGGACACCAGGAGATGGAGACAGTGAGGGGGTAACTGAGAGGACATGGACAGGTTGCTGTCATGTGGTAAACAATGAGGATGTTTGTGGGATGTGGCAGGTCACAGGCTGGGAGTTGAAACTGGGTAAACAGAAGGATAGCAGCAGGATGTGTGAGGTCACAGATTGGTGAAGTGTAGCAGTAAATGAGGATGTAGGATAGATTTTGGAGGACACAGACAATGTGGTGAAATGTGGAGATGACTGAGGATAACAGAAGGCCTTCTTAGTAGAATGAAAGATTGTTGATTTGTAGATAGCAGTGAGGGTAATAACAGTGTTTGGGGGACACAGAGAGATGTGTGAGAAGTAGAAAGAGTGAGGATAACAGTTGGATATGAGAGGATACAGGTAGATTGGTGAGACGGGTGCCAGACAGATTGCAGAAATGTAGTAATTAATGATGATTATCATCAAATTTGGGAGGACACAGAGAGATGGGAGAAAGGCAATAGCAGTGAGAGTGACAACAGGAATTGGCAGGACACAGAGTGCGGGGGAGGCAGAATCAATCAGCAGATTCAAGATAATAAACAAACATGTGTCTCAATGGAATTTGGATAAAGCTCAAATGGAGCAGGGAGGTTTGTGGATTTGAGTCCAGGATAAGACCAGCCATGATCATATAAAACTTTGGAGCGGGCTCAAATGGCTGAATTGCCCAATCTCGCTCCTAATTCCTGTGTTCCAACGCGTTCATTAATTATTTTGCTGCTGGCATTTTCTTTCCACTTCCAATTGGTTGGAAACTAACACTGAGTTATTTTTTGCCTTGTCAAGTTCCCTAACAGTACTCAACCCATTTTGAGACGTGATGGTATGATTTTCCACTATTATCAATGCCAATACTGCATCCCAGCAAAACTATCCCACTAATATTACAGAATCCATGCCGGAGAATAGCGTCCCGCTCTTTGAGTCAGATGCTCCATGTTCAGTCCCAAGACTTTATAGGAACAAAGTGTCAGCACTTCCTGTAAAATCCTTCCAAGGCAACAAGGCGGTGAGATCGGGAGAAATTTCTGTTCGGTCATGAATGGTATGGAGTGGTGTCACTCTGTCAATAGGTTACTGACCTGCTCCATGTTAAAACATGGCCATGGAATCTGACGAATGTCTGCCTTTTGCACTACTGGTTTTGAACAGATAAACAAAACTACTGCAAGTGTCGAAACTCGCAGCGAGTTTTCTTGATTCCCATCTTATGCGCTGACTTTCATTGGTCTCCAAATGCCCCAGTGTTCCCTATGATGGAGACAGTGGCATCATCACTGGATTCATGATGCAGAGAAACAAAATAAATTCTGCGGGACCCTGGTGCGAATTTAACCTCTACATAGAGTGAGATATGAAATCAATACAAATCATGAACAGAAATATAGTTCCAGAATGTTAGAATATGCTAATTGCCCCGATCTTCCTCCAACAGAACCTGCCGCGGGGAGCTGGGATCCTGTTATATATCAAGCCATATATGAAGAAATAGATGATATTCCTCCCGCCAAGCTGTACACTCAGTCTCGTGGTTCAGGTTTGTGTGTTTTTTAGCCCAAGCTGCATGGAAAAATACTGCTTTACGTTTACCCCCTTTTAGTCATGGCCAAGAGAAGCATTAATCTCCCTGTCCTCATGTAGAAAGGAGGCATTTTAAATGTCTTTATTTATCTTCAGAGGATTTGTGTGCTTAATAAATTACCAATACTCATTATTGTTCAAGAAAATGTTTGCCTTCTGTTTAAAAATAGAAAGCAGAGTAGCTATTTCCAATTCTCAATTGTTTTGCAACTTGCACATATCAAAGTCTCATCTAAGTCATATTAAGCAAAATATTATACTGAATGTGTAAATACACTCAATACGTCATTGCTGCTGGCCACATACACAGCGCCTAATTACAGGACAGATTAGTATTTGGGAAATTTCCTGGAGTGCAATAGTTTTTTTTGTAAAATTGGTAGTTTTAAATCCATTTTTGACAGAATCATAGATAAAATATTAATAGAACAAACAAAACAAAACAATTTCAAACTATTAAATATAAAGACACATCACCAATGCAAACAAGGACCAACAACAGCGGAAATGTATTAGACTCGGCGGAGTAGTGAACTGAGTCAAATGAGATATGGAATCGGGGGGAAAAATGATGTTATTTATTAAGATGGCAAAGGAGGACTATTATATTAGTGAAAAATGGAATGTTAACTAACATAACGAAATATTCAAAGAACAAAAAAAAAACGGGAAACAGGCCCTTCGGCCCAACGAGCTCATGCCGCCATCTTAACAATGTGTTTTTCCTCCTCCATCCTTGACCCATGTCTATGCTTATGGTACCCCTATTTCATTACTGCTGACGGCACGGCGACACAATACTGCCTCATATATAGAACATAGAACGTAGAACACTACAGCACAAACAGGCCCTTCGGCCCACGAGTTGCGCCGATCACATCAACACCTACCAATCCATAGACCTATCTATAACCCCCAATCCCACTAAATCCCATATGCTCATCCATAAGTCTTTTAAAAGACCCCAACGAGTTCGCCTCCAGCACCTGGGTTCACTTCCCGGCTTGGATCACAGTCTACGTCGAGTTTGCACCTTCCAGCAATGTCTGCGTCACTTTCCTTCAGATGTTCCGGTTTCCTCCCATAGTCCAAAGATGTACATATGTGTTTGATTGGCCATGCTAAATTACCTCTTAGTGGAGGTCAGAGGGATAAGTTGGTTCATATGTTTGGCTGCGGGGACAGAGCCTGGGTGAAATTATTGTCAGTGCAATCTCAGTGGATCAAATGGCCTCCCTCTGCACTGTCGTGTGTCTATGATTCTATGGATTTTCATCTCTGAGGATGAAAGGCAGGGAGATAAAAGAACAGGGAAAAGTGATTCTGGATCATAAAAGACGGTCCACTGACCCAGATGCAATTGATTATTTTTTAATACATATTCCTCATTCTCTGACGTCTCACACATTACCTTTCCTAAGGGACTGGACATTTCGGATCCAGAATTGACACTATTCTCCCCTGAATCTGGCTAAATTAGGGGTTCCATTCGAAGACACGCAGGGTATAATAGGTGTAGGGTGATGCGGCGGCGCGGGCTCGTTGGGCCGAAGGGCCTGTTTCCCGTGCTGGGTTGTTCTTTGTTCTTTGTTCTCTGTAGAATAACATCTTTTGTCCAGTAAGGTAGTGCTGGTTCTTCACTTTGGATCACTGCAGTCAGTCTGCTGACTGTTCTCCCAAATTGGTGCCATGATCAAATGCCAGGATATTTCCACAGAGGCGATGAACTTGTGATCTCTGCTCTGACTTTCTGAATCACTCTCTGCCATGATAACATCGCAATGGCTCCGTAACAAATTTGCCAACTAACCAATTATTTTGTGTTTACCAGTTTCTTCAAGCATTGACTCCTTCAATCAGATTGAATATTACACCAGTCACAGTTTGGGAGACACGGATCCTGGATCAGAATGTCCTGAAGTGGATTCCTCCTCTATTCAGGGTAGGTCGAAGTTCACATTCTACCATTTCCTTCCACGACTTTCCATTCTGTAATATCTAAAATAGCTTCAGAAATCTCCAAACGTGCACACCATGACGTGTACACCATGAAATGACAGTGCCAAGTCGCTCAGAGATTGCAGAATGATTTCAGTTATATAAAATTTGATTCTGAAACAAGGTTTTATCATCATTCAGAACAATTGGAATTACCATGTATCTCCCCAGAAGCCTGTCTTGGCTCTGAGTTGTGTTCTGGTTTGTGGGATCGGCGTCTCATTAGAACGGTATAAATTTGAACTGAAATTGAAAAAAATATAAACACAATTTCGTCCAATATTTCTCATACTCTAATTCACTGGTCTCCACTCCACAATAGATCAATATCTGTTCCATAATTGCTGTGGAAATAGACATTTAAGGAGATCATTCTAACTGTCCTTCATTACTAATTAATTCCAATTCAAATACATTTCCTTCTCAGCTCCTGCTTTGACAGACTACGACGACGCTGAGACTGAAACCATTGACTCTCAGAGTGGGCACTTGCTGCTGAACCGGGACCCTGACGGTATCTTCACTTTGACAAGTTCCAGCGGAGATCTCAACACTCTGGGTGAGATTAAACTTTGATTGTTCCGTACCTTACACAGTCGCTCGGGATCAATACGTAATAAGTTGATGAGAAATTGGAACAGGATTAGGCCGTTCAGCCCCTCGAGCCTGGTCCACCCCTCAGTGGATCATGACTAATCAGACATTCATCATATTGACTCTCTTGCCTTTTCCCCGGATCCCTTCATTCCTTAACTGACCAATAATCTACCAATCACAGCCTGACTTGTGCACAAAGACTCTGTCTCCACAGCTCTCTGTGGCAACGAGTTCCAAAAATTCACTGCATGTTGTGAGGAGAAAATACTTCAAATTTCAGTCTCAAGTTGGTACCCTTTATTTGGATTCTGCGCAGTCTGGTGCTAGAATCTCGAATGGGGGCAACAACCTCTCAGCATTTATCCTGTCGATCCCCACAAGAATCTTATGTTTCAATGAGATAGCCTCTTATTCTTCTGAATACCAATTTGCATAGCGGCAGCCGATTTATCTTTACGTCCTGAAACTATCCCTTGATGCCTGCAATTATCCGAGGGACCTTTCCTTGAACTGCACCGTAATAAAATACCCCTGTTGCTGCCTTTCTATGATTGTTTCAGAAGCACCAACAGGTTCCTGTTCCTTTTTTTGGCTTCCTGCAGTTTTCCTCCAATTAAATAATTCAATATCATTTTGTTTTCCCTTTAGAAAGAGTAAATACGCATTTTGTGCCATTTTTTGGCCATTCACTTAGCCTCTTAATTTCTTTTTGTAAAATGTATGTCGGCCTCTCAAATTGTGTCTCCAGTAGATTTGCATCCCTCCTCCAAGTTGTTTAAACAGTGTAAAGAGTTGTGTCCAGCAATCACCTCTGTGGCTACACTGCCTACAGTTCGCCAAACTGAAAAAAAAAGCCCCTTATTCCCACTTGTTGTTTCCTGCTCATTCGCCAGTTCTCTATCTATGCCAATATATTCCCTCCAAAACCATGGGCTCTTATGTTGTGGTTTAACTGTTTGTGAGCTATTCTGGTGAAGACTTCTGGAAGTCCAAATGGAACACATCTACGCATTCCGCACTTGCAAATAAAAGTTATTCACTCGAATCCAGGTATCTTGGTTTGTGTTGTCTATTTGACTGACAGATTCTCAACTCTTTGTGCAATAAGGTAAACATAACAGAAGCGTTTCGGGGTGATCTATTGCCATTATTAATCATTATTTGTGCAGTGACTATATTTGCCTTTCGTCGTTGATTATCCGAACTCCGATGTGCATTTTACTGTTCTCTCGTCATTATTGTTTCTCGAGTTTCTCTTTCCTGTGTCACACACTTTGTGTTCCCATCAACTTGTCATTCTGTTTTATCCCTTCCTAACCACACAATCAAACACTCACCACAGGACAGCATTTCCCGTCCCAGCCAGGTACAACACGTTCACTTTGTATTGATCTCACCCCACTACCACCGCCCTGCCCTCCCCCTCCCACCACCCCTACACCCCCTGAACCTGTCCCAACGCCCCAGGAATCTAAAACCCGTCGCCATAGCACCAGTTTCCCAGCCAGGTACTCAGCTGATATTCCGGCAACATTAACATTGCCCAATAGGAGGAGCTGTTAGTAGCTCTGAAATCACCGGATTTGAGGTAATAATTTTCAACTGACTTCCTAACCCCCATAATCGGCTTTTTGGATCTAATGTTTTTTTTTAACCCGCTTGATTAATACCAATGCAAATCATGGCAAGTGGCTCTTCAGCGCCCCCTGCTGAATATCTTCCAACTGCCCTGAGAAATCCTTGACCCGAACACCAGGGGCGCAACATCCCAGCCTCGAGTATCGTTTGCGGCCACAGGAATGCTTTCTAATTTCCCTGACATTTGAACCTCAGGATCGCATTCCCACACTTTCTGCTTCTATCGCGTGCAATGGAGCCATATATGGTGCTATGAATTGGGATGTTACTCGCATCACATGAGAAGCCATTACCCCAACAGGATCGAAATCAGCCCACCATCAGTGGCACCTCCGCGCCAGGCCCTAAATATTTTCCCTGCTCGTCTGCCTAATACTAAGGGGCGATTTAGCCTGGCCAATTAACCCAACCTGCACTTCATTGGACTGTGGGAGGAAACCGGAGCACCCGGGGGAAACCCACGCAGACACGGAGAGAACATGCAAACTTCACACAATGAGATGGGGATTGAAAACCCGTGATTGAAAAGCCCTGATGCTGTGAGTCCGCAGTGCTAAACACTGTCTCACCGTGCTGCCCTTATTTTGTTTTCATTAATTTAAAACAATTTGGATTCAGACTGATATTTAGATCGAAATAAATCTTTAAATTAAACTGCACCATTCCTTCAAACTCAGCCCTTGTGACTCCCTGTTTCTCGAAGCTCCAGACAAGGCCACACTGAAGACCCTTCTGTTTTTGGGCCTGAAATTCAAGGTTTCTGAAGCTGCATTAATCCTGATTTCTAATTAACTAGCTCCAGCTGAGAGGCTGGGAAAACCTGTTTCCAACCTGCGATTAAAATTCACCCAATCAAAAGTGCAATGTTTAATTGATTGCTAAAGTAATGAACAAAGTAGATTGAAATTGAACATTTCCTGGATACTGTGAGGAAATCCCTGTCATTTCTGATCTCCTTCATGGACTCCCATGCTGTGACTGCTTTCTGAATTGATTATCACCTCTGATTATTACTGCACTCTCCCGCCCTCTTGTGTGGAATATACTCGCTCTGGTGTGCAGCCGATTAAAGAATAATTGGCATTTGGGTTTAGTTCCTGTCGTGAATGCATTGAATTGTATTAAACAAGGAATCTACTTTCAGCCCAAAGTTCACCAAAAATGTGTCGACCCCCCACAGTGTACAGTAAATCCGTATTAATCCAATCTTATCGGTTCCTTCCACGCCAGCCAAGAATAACAGTGCCCCCTGCATAAGCAGGGACATTGGGCAGTGACCATTCATTTCCGAAGTTTACACATATACATTATAATGTTAAACTGTATTTTATGACATTTTCCAATGGGAGTGCCGCAGTGTAGGGATGTGACCTGTCCCACGTGGTTTCTGCTTTGTGATTTCCTGCAGTATTTTCAGGGGTACATTACATTAAAAGTATCGGAGAGAATGTGCAGTGTGTATTTGATAGAAAGAAACTGACAGTTGAACTGGAATATAATACAAGTACTTGTATAGTGCTGACCTGATTGTGGAAATGGTTGTAATTCTCACTCATTTTTCTTTTCCCGTTTCAGATCACAGTCATCCCAAAATTCAGGATGTGACGTCCTCAGACATGTGACTGAAATCAATGGGGACGTCCATTAAGTTTTCCACAAATATCGCCATGTCGAATATGCTTTAATCTCACATAAATGCGTAGTTGTTTTTGTATCAATATGTTATTACTTCATGTTGTGTAATTTGTGAATTATTATTTCTTTCCTTGTTTTATATGAAAGAGTAAACGTTTTGTTCAGTTAATAATGAAAAACAACATGGAATGTGCATCGAGTATTGCACTGTCCGTATTGAAGTTATTACATTGCATTGCATTGTGGAACAGAGCCGTGATTATAATTCAAGATTTTACGCAAGTTTTTTTTTTGTCAAATAGATTTGACGTTCATTTTGTAAAAGCTTCCCTTCTTATGCCATTAAATACAGATTAGGGCGGATAAATACATGGATTGCTTCCGTTTTCTTCATTTGTTATATTCTAGATCATCATGGAGGCCGAGGTGGGGTGGGGCGGGCGGGGTGGTGGTGGTGGTGGGATGGGTTTGGGGGGAGGGTGTCCACTGTATTTCCTCAGCAACTAAATCCAACCCGATTGCATCCCAGCACCACCCTAAACACCAGAGACTGTTGAGTAGCGGGAGGTATGAAGATGCTGCTCAGATTCCCATGTCTCCTTTTCATTTTAATTCCACAAGATTTAATATCCAGTAATCCGTTAGTTTTCATTACCTCCGGATAAGCCCCTGTACGATCGCCCGGCAATTCGAACCATCCTTCCGTAGTTATGGCATTAAAACAGAAACATTAATTAGCTGAAGACCGTTATTTTATAAATACATAAATATTGGAAATGGTGATCAAACTGGACAATTCCGACACCATTTACTGAGCGCAGATTAAGATGGAAATGTTTACATATCGGCCCACTTCGCTCGCGTTTTTTTTTCCCTGTGAGCTTGCTGTATTCCGCTGTGTCAGGCCCACAACGCCTCGTTGTCAATAAAGTTGATGAAAAGGGAATTGCAGGGACTGTGGCGCCAGCAGTTGGAGGAGAGAGTTTATTCATTCGTATCACGAGTAGGCAGACATTGACACTGCAATGAAGTTACTGCACAAATCCTCGAGCCGCCTCAGCGGCACCGATTCTGGTACACTGAGTGAGTATTGAGCATGTCCAATCCTTCATTAGCACATCATTCTGAGTGTGGGGATAAACCATAACACCGGGGGAAACCCGCACAGACATGGGGAGTACATGCAGACTTCGCGTAGAAAATGACCCAAGCCAGGAATTGAACCCGTTTCCTTGGCACTGTCTCGCAGCAGCGCCAAGCACTGTGCCACCATGGGGGTGAAAGGAGGAGTAGGAACAGAAACGCCAGCTGTGGGAGGGGAGTGACAGAGCGAGAGGGGGAGACGCAGTGCCACCAGCGATGTTTGAGTGAGTGGCCGAGGGAAGGGACAAACAAAGCTATCAGCGGTGGGAGGTTAGAGGGACAGAAACAGAGCGGGACAGATAACGACTCAAGCGGTTGGAGGAAAGAGTGACAGGGCGAAAATTGGAGAGACAGTGACACCAGCCGTGGTTGGGGTGCGAGATCGAGAGAACGAGAAACATCAGCGGTGGGAAAAGAAAGTGACAGAGCGAGAAGAGGGGAGCACAGCAGCACCACCAGTGGGAGGAGAGAGTCGCAGAGCGAAGAGGTCAGTGACAGCGACACCAGCGGTAGGAGGAGGGAGTGCGAGAGAGAGGGAGTGACACACCGACACTAGCGGTGGGAGGACAGAGTGCGAGAGAAAGGAAGTGACACACCGATACCAGCTGTGGGAGGACAGAGTGCGAGAGAAAGGGAGTGAGACACCGATCCCAGCTGTGGGAGGAGAGAGTGCGAGGTGAGGAAGCAGTGAAATTGCTGTCAAATTGCTGTCAAATTGCGGAATTGTCAGGATATTCGTGTAAGACTTCAGAAAAGTTTTGGTGTAATGTTGGGTGGAATCATACAAGGAAAAGGGAAATTTAGCATACATTAGAAATTCATTAACTAATCGCTTAATGTCCAACAATAAATAAATATTGTCCCGGAAATGGACGATCCGTTGATGCAAATAATGACCCCTGATCTAAATTTCCAGCAAGAAAGAATATCCTTGCCACATCTACCCGTTCAGTACCCTCCAGGATCTTAGAGGTTTTGATCAAATGGCTTCCTACTCTCCTAAACTGCAGTGAATGCAAACCGGGTCTCTGCAAACTTACTGCAGCAGTAACCAGCCCATTACAGGTATTAGTCCAGTACACTTTTTTTTCAACTCCTTCCCATAGAATTAATTATTTCCTCCAATAAGGAGTCTATACGTGTACACAATATTCCAAGATGGCCGCCTGCTTTCTCCCCTGGCAACGCAAGATGGCCGCCTGCCGTCTGCCCTGGCAACGCAAGATGGCCGCCTGCCCTCTCCACTGGTAACGCAAGATGGCCGCCGGCTGACTGTTCCAGCAATACAAGATGGCCGCCAGCGTTGGGTCTCCCTGCAGCCCATTGTCCAGATTGTCCCCGGTGGATGTGGTGGGGATGGTGCAGCAGATGGAGCAACAATCCCAGTTTCAATGGGGGAAGAAGCTGCAATGCTGCCCCCTGGTGTACGCTCCTCTCCAGTCTCTGCATTGCTGAGTGTTTGAAGCCAGAGAGTGAATTGTCACCGCAGCACCTTGACCCCAGGGATCAAACTACCCCCACTTAAAACCATCAAGTCCTGACAGTGCATGGACTCTGCATCGACAGGGCATCTTATCCGATTCCCCTCCCCTCACACAGTTACCCTCTGATCCCCCCTATCCCACACATCTTTGGAATGTGGGAGGAAACCGGAGCACCCAAACTGAAACCCACATAGACATGGGGAGAATGTGCAAACTCAGCACAGACAGTGACCCAAGGCTGGAATCGAACTCAGGTCCCTGGTGTTGTGAGGCAGCAGGGCTAAACACGGCGCCACCGTACTGTCACCCCGGGAAATGCATTTGGGTTGAACATGGGGCGGGCGGGGGGGATTTCTCACTCACTTTGATTACTGGAGGGGGGATGGTTATCAGAATAACTCGGAGTTGCCTCAATATCCTCACCTTTCCTCTTGTTTCGTATTAAAACAAAACTCATTCCTCCACCTGGCCCAGCGAGAGGGCTGACAGAAAGCAGAGAAAAGGATACGGCATAGAGAGAGGCCATTCAGCCCATCACATCCGCACCAGCTGGAGAAATATAAACTAGCATTCCATTCTAATCCCACCTTCTAGTGACCCAGTCCCCAACCCGATCTTTACAGGTTACAACATTTCAGCTACAGATCTGGGGGCCAATCGACGGATCCGAGGGGTTTCTGTCTGAACCACCAGTTTACACACGAATTCCAGACACCCACTACTCTCTGAGTGAAAAACTTCATCCTAATGTCCCCTCTAACCCTCCCAGTAATCCCCGTTCAATCTTTGCCAACCCCACTCCCCCAGTAAATGTCCTCTCTCTGCCTCCGTGACGATTTACAATATAATAAATGAAGAAAACGGAAGCAAACCATTTATTTATCTGCTCTAATCTTTATTTAATGGCATAAGAAGGGAAGCTTTTACAAAATAAACTTCAAATCCATTTGACAAAAAAACCGCATCAAATCTTGAATTATAATAACGGCCCCGTTCCACAATGCAATGCGATGTAACAGCTTTAATATGGACAGCGCAATACTCGATATACATTCTAGGTTGTTTTTCATTGTTGCTTGAACAAAACGTTTACTCTTTCACGCAGAACAAAGACAGAAATGAGAATTCACAAAACGCAACATGAAATAATAACCTATTGGTACAAAAAGTAACAATATTTTATCTGGGAGTAAAGCATATTCGACATGGCGATATTTGTGGAAAATTTAAGGGGCGCCCCCTTTCATTTAATCCCATGATTCATATGTCTGAGGACGTCACATCCTGTATTTGTGGATGACTATGACCTGAAACGGTAGAATAAAAATGAGTAAGATTTACAACTATTTCCACAATCAGGTCAACACTTCACAAGCACTTGTCTTATATTCCAGTTCAACTGGCATTTTCTTTCTACCAAACACACACTGCGCATTCTCTCTGATACTTTCAATGTAATGTACCAGTGAAAATACTGCAGGAAATCACAAAGCAGAAACCATGTGGGACAGGTCACATCCCTACACTGCAGCACTCCCATTGGAAAATCTCATCAAATACGGTTTACCATTCTAATGTATATGTGTAAACTTCATAAATGAATGGTCACTGCCCAATGGCTGTTAAAAGCCTGCGCTTGCGCCACAGATAACATTGTTATTCTTAGTTGGCGTGGAAGGAACCGATAAGATGGGATCAATACGGGTTTGTCCGTGAGTTGTGAATCTTTGGAACACGTTGCCACGGAGAGCTGTGGAGGCAGAGTCCTTGTGCACATTTAGGCTGAAATAGGTAGATTATTGATCAGTAAAGGAATCGAGGGTGAGAGGGTAAAGTAAGAGATTAAATAGAATGAATGTCTGATGAGTCATGGTCCACTGAAGGGCAGACCAGGCTGCAATGTCTGAAAGGCCTAATACAGTTCCAATTTATTATCAATTCATTGTGTACTCATCCCAAGCGACTGTCTAAGATACGGAACAATCAAAGATTTATCTCACCCAGAGTGTCGAGATCACCGCTGGAACTTGTCAAAGTGGAGATACCGTCAGGGTCCCGGTTCAGCAGCAAGTGCCCACTCTGAGTCAATGGTTTCAGTCTCAACATCGTCATATTCTGTCAAAGCAGGAGCTGAGAGGGAAAAGTGTTTGAACGGAAGTTAGTGAGTAATGAAGGACAGTTAGAAATATATCCTTAAATGGCTACTCCCGCAGTAATTACAGGACAGAGACTATTGTGGCATGGAGGCCAGTGAATTAGAGCATGGAAAATTATTGGACGAAGCTTTGTTTAGTTTTTGTGTTCAATGTTAGTTCAAACTTATATGTTTCCCAATGAGTCACCGATCCCACAAACCAGTGCACAATTCGCAACCAAGGGATGCTTCTGGGAAAATACATGGAACTGCTTTAAACAAATGTCATTTAGAACATGGAACATAGAACATTACAGCGCAGAACAGGCCCTTCGGCCCACGATGTTGCGCCGACCAGTTTTTAAAAAAAAACACTGACGCACTAATCTAAACCAATCCCTTTTCGTCCGTAAACCTATCCATAGATCTCTTAAACGCCCCCAAACTAGACGCATTTACAACCGCAGCAGGCAGGGCATTCCAATCCCTCACCACCCTCTGGGTAAAGAACCTACCCCTGACATCCGTCCTATAACTGCCACCCCTTAATTTAAAGCCATGCCCCCTCGTGCTAGCATTCTCCATTCGAGGAAAAAAGGCTATCACTATCCACCCTATCTAAACCTCTAATCATCTTATATGTTTCAATAAGATCCCCTCTTAGCCTCCTTCTTTCCAGCGAAAACAACCCCAAATCCCTCAGTCTCCCCTCATATGACCTCCCCTCCATACCAGGCAACATCCTGTTAAACCTCCTCTGCACCATCTCCAAAGCCTCAACGTCCCTCCTGTAATGTGGGGACCAGAACTGCACACAGTACTCCAAGTGCGGCCGCACCAGAGTTGTGTACAGTTGCAACATGACGCTGCGACTCCTAAATTCAATCCCCCTACCAATAAACGCCAAGACACCGTATGCCTTCTTAACTACCTAATCTACTTGATTCCCAACCTTCAGGGATCTATGTACACATACACCTAGATCCCTCTGCTCCTCCACACTATTCAAAGTCCTCCCGTTAGCCCTATACTGAACACACCTGTTACTCCTACCGAAATGAATTACCTCACACTTCTCCACATTAAACTCCATCGCCACCTCGCGGCCCAGCTCTGCAACCTGTCTAAGTCTCCCTGCAAACTATGACACCCTTCCTCACAATCTACCACACCACCGACTTTGGTGTCATCAGCAAACTTACTAATCCACCCAACTATACCCTCATCCAGATCATTCATAAAAATTACAAACAGCAGTGGCCCCAAAACAGATCCCTGAGGCACACCGCTCGTAACCGAACTCCATGACGAATATTCACCATCAACCACCACCCTCTGTCTCCTATCTCCCAGCCAATTCCTGATCCAAGTACCTAGATTACCCACAATCCCATACATCTGCATTTTCTGCAGAAGCCCACCATGGTGAACCTTATCAAACGCCTTACTAAAATCCATATATACCACGTCAACTGCCTTACCCCTATCCACCTCTTTGGTCACTTTCTCAAAGAACTCAATAAGGTTAGTAAAGCACGACCTACCTGCTACAAAACCATGCTGACTGTCTCTAATCAATTCATTACTCTCCAGATGACTATAAATCCTATCCCTAATAATTCTTTCTAAAACCTTGCCCACAACAGAAGTAAGACTCACCGGTCTATAATTCCCGGGGAAGTCTCTGTTCCCCTTCTTAAACAATGGGACAACATTCGCTGTCTTCCAATCTTCTGGTACTATACCTGAGACCAACGATGACCTGAAGATCAGAGCCAGAGGCTCTGCAATCACCTCTCTAGCCTCCCAGAGAATCCTAGGGTAAATCCCATCCGGACCAGGGGACTTATCTATTTTCAAGCCCTCTAGAATATCCAGCACATCCCCGATTTCAACTGCAATACTTTCTATTTTACACCCCTGCACCCCAGTGTCCTCCACAGCTACATTCATGTCCCCCTGCGTGAACACCGAAGAGAAATATTGGTTCAATGCCTCTCCAATCTCTTCCGGTTCCACACACAACTTCCCTCTACTGTCTGTAACTGGCCCTAATCTTGCCCTAACCAACCTTCTGTTCTTGACATACCTATAGAACGCCTTAGGATTCTCCTTAATCCTATCAGCCAAAGTCATCTCATGTCCTCTTTTAGCCCTTCTTAACTCCCTCTTCAAGTCCCTCGTAGCCAATCTAAAGCTTTCTAATGCACTACCTGAGCCCTCAAGCCTCATCCGAACATAAGCCTCCTTTTTCTTCCTAACCAACGAATCAACTTTTTTAGTACACCACGGTTCCCTGGGCCTACCAAATCCTCCTTGCCTGACAGGGACATACCTATTGCAGACCCGCAGTAGCTGTTCCTTGAAAAAAATTCCACATTTCGGACGTTCCCAGTCCCTGTAATCTCATAGTCCAACCTATGCTTCCTAATTCTCTCCTAATAGCCTCATAATTACCCTTCCCCCAGCTAAAACTACTGACCCGAGGTTCATGCCTATCCCTATCCATCACTAAGGTGAATGTAATCGAATTGTGGTCACTATCACCAAAATGCACACCAACTTCCAAGTCTAGCACCTGGTCTGGCTCATTACCCAGCACCAAATCCAATATAGCCTCACCTCTAGTTGGCCTATCAACATACTGAGTCAAAAAACCTTCCTGCACACTTTGAACAAAAACTGACCCCTCTAACGAGCTAGAGCTATAGCAATTCCAATCAATATTAGTAAAGTTAAAATCCCCCATAACAATTACCCTATTACTTTCACTCCTAACCAGGATCGTCTCCGCAATCCTGTCCTCAACCTCTCTAGAACTTTTTGGAGGTCTATAAAAGACTCCCAGCAGGGTGACCTCTCCTCTCCTATTTCTAATCTCCGCCCATACTACCTCAACAGACAAGTCCTCATCAAACTTCCTCTCTGACACTGTAATACAGTCCTTGAACAATAATGCTACCCCACCCCCCCTTCTACCTCCTTCTCTACTCCGACTAAAGCATTTGTACCCCGGGACCTGCAACATCCATTCCTGACCCTGCTCTATCCATGTCTCTGAAATGGCCACAACATCAAAGTCCCAGGTACTGATCCACGCTGCAAGTTCATCCACTTTATTGCGAATACTCCTCGCATTAAAGTATACGCATTTCAAACCCCGCTCCGCCCCACCCCCACAATGCCGTGCATTGCAGTCCCCAACTATGCCCCCCTCACTTTCACCCCCTCTATTCAGGATCCCACCCCCCCTCTGAATCAGTTTAAACCACCCCACATAGCCTTCACAAATTTACCCCCCAGGATATTTGTTCCCCTCTGATTCAGGTGTAAACCATCACTCTTATAGAGGTCCCACCTTCCCCAGAATGAGCCCCAATTGCTCAAGTACTTGAACCCCTCCCTCCTGCACCATCCCCTCAGCCACAAGTTCAAACTTTCCCTCTCTCTATTCCTCTCTAAACGATCCCTTGGCACAGGCAAAAGTCCAGAGATAACCACTCTGTCTGACTTGGCCTTTAGTTTCCACCCCCAACTCCATGAATCTCTGCTTAATATCCCCTTCCCTTAGCTTCCCTATGTCATGTGTCCCCACATGAATTATAACTTGGGGTTGATCTCCCTCCCCCCTAAGAGTCTTGAATATCCTCTCAGATACATCCCGGACCCCAGCCCTGGGGCAACACACCAGCCCTGAGTCCCTACCATTACTACCGACTCTCCTATCCGTCCCCTTGACTGTGGAGTCCCCAATCACGAGGCCCAATCTTTTGCATCCCCTAACCACCTGAGCTTTTACCTGGCTCACCCCCAGAGACCTGCTCCCTTTGGCTATCCCCAGTTGACTCCTCCTGTTCTGCGCTGTAATGTTCTATGTTCTATGTTCTAACTGTAGCCTCCAGGACCGAAAACCTATTTTGGAGGGGAACAGCCCCAGGGAATTTTCCCCCCACTTGCCTCTTTCCCCTCCTCTTGGCAGTGACCCAAGACTGATTTCTAGGAGTGACTATGTCCTTATAACTCCTATTTACATTGCTTGGAACGATGATAAAACATTTTTTCAGGTTCAAAGTTTCTGTAACTGAAATCATTGTGCTATATCTGAGCTACTTGGCACTGTTTGGAGATTTCAGAAACTGTTTTAGATATTACAGAGTGAGAAGGCTCAAAAGGAAATGGTAGGATGTGAACATCGACCTACCCTGAATAGAGGAGGAATCCACTTCAGGATATTCTGATCCAGGATCCGTGTCTCCCAAACTGTGACTGGTGTAATATTCAATCTGATTGAAGGAGTCAATGCTTGAAGAAACTGGTAAGCACAAAAATAATTGGTTGGTTGACAAATTGTTTGTGGAGTAATTAAAATGTTATCGTGACAGAGAGAGATTCAGAAAGTCAGTCGAAATCACAGAAACTTTATCGCCTCTGTGGAAATATCCTGGCATTTGATCCTGGTACCAATTTGGGAGAACAGCCCACAGACTGACTACAGTGGTCCAAAATGAAGAACTAGCACTAGCTTATTGGACAAAAGATGTCACTCTGGCTCTGCAATGCCCAGAGCCTTGGGACAGATAATGTTTGAGATATCAGAGAACCGGAAATAATGAAAGAAGAAAGCAAATGAAGTAGATTTGAAACTTCCCCTTTTGCAATATAGAAGTTCAGAATGCATTGCAATATTTCACGGTAAATAACATCAATTTAATAATGAAGTGGTAATCTGACTTATGAATTTGTTCAAGTGGTTAAAAAAAACTACCATCTCAAGTCTACTTTAGCATGGTCAGCTGATCATTGATCACCAAAGGAGAATGTAACTTGGCCATTGGGTGAATGGCTCCTATGAAAAAACCATATCGCCAAGTGTGCAGCAACTCGCTCAGCATGGCACCGGAGTGTCGGCTTTATTTTTCTATTGAAGTGTTGGAATGGAACATGGATTGGGAAATGTTTGAGAATCAGGAATGATTGGAACTGCCTGGAAACGAGCTGACCAGAAATTGTCCCGTTAACGCTGTATGAGAGGGCAGTTTCCCAAACAAATGGTGGGCACGAGGAAAGAAAAACTTTTATGGTGTTTATGGCATCTACTCCGATGACTTTTGTGAGTTTTTGATGATGTTGATTATGTGAGAGATCCCACCGTGAAAGGTGCACTGACTTCTTTATATTGTTTTAATGTATATATTTTCTTTCCTCCTTTTGTCGAAATTCGATTAGCTTTCCTCCAATAATGTTCAATAAACTGATACCGATGTCTTGCGACCCCCCTTTTAGTTTCCTAATCAGAACATCAATATTTGCTTTCTGCCAATAATCTGACATTACACCCTTTAGTAATGATTCAGTGAAAAACTGCAATTCTGCTTCCGCTAGAATTTTTCCTTTCTTTAAAAATGCATGGATGAAAATGTTCCAATTAGTTTGTTTTTGTTCGTTTTTGTTTCTACCTGTCGATGTCATTTCCATTCACATCTTGTGAAGTCATGAATTTAAATCTCATCTCTGGGACAAACTGAAACAAACAATTGATCAATATTTTTGTCATTTCAGCATTGCTTACTGTCTAAAAAAAAAACTATCCTTCGAAAATGTCTGAACTAATATCTGAATTGGCTATTTTGTTTCTGTTTTGATTGCATATTTTGCTGTTTAATTAATACTCCATTATTCACTAATATTGTAGTCCTCCTTTGTCACCTTAACTAATCACATCACCTTTTTTTCCCAATTTCTCAACTCGCTTGGTTCAGTTCATGACTCCACTGAGTCTAACACATGTCCCACGTTGTTTTTCCTTGTTTGCATTGGAGATGTTTCCTTATATTTATTTATTTTTTGTCTTTTTTTCAGTCCAAAAACGGTTTCAAAATTGCCCATTTTAGCAAAATAATCTATTGTACTCCATGTATTTTCCCAAATTCTATTCTGTCCTGTTAATTGGACGCTGTGTCTGCGGTCAGCAGTGACGTATTAAATTGATTTACATATTCAATGAAATGTTTTCCTTATTATTATTTCGATCAAACTTTGATGTGTGCAAGGTACAAAGCAGTTGGAAATTGGAAACAACAGCTCAGCTCGCTCTATTTACACAGAAGGTAAAAAATATTCTTGAACAATAATGAGCATTGATAATCTAATCAGTATGCAAATACTCTGAAGCTAAATAAGGACATTTAACATGTCTCCGTTCTACATGAGGACAGTGAGGTTAATACTTCTCTTGGCCATGGCTATGGGGGGGGGGGGAGGGCGGGGGGGTAAACATGAAGCGGCATTTTTGCAGTGTAGCTACGGTTTCTAAAGGAAAACACCAACCTGAAGCACGAGACTGAGTGTGCAGGTCGTCGGGAGGAATATCATCTATTTCTTCATAAATGGCTTGGTCTATAACAGAAGGTGGATCCCAGCTCCCCGCGACAGGTTCTGTTGGAGAATGGTCGGGATTGTTACATTCTGGAACAATATTTCTCTTTTTTTTTATTGATTACATATCTCATTCGATGTCGAGGTGAGATTCAAAGCGGGGCCTCGCGGAATTTATCTTGTTTCTCTGCATCATGAATCCAGTGATAATACCACTGCCTCCATCACAAGCAACACTGAGGCATTTAGCGACCAGTGGAGATCAGCGCATAAGATATGAATCAAGATAATTTGGTGCGAGTTCAGATACAGGTAGTCGTATTTTTTATCCATTCAAAACTAGTTGTACAAATGTCAGATTTTCACCAGACTCTCTGGCCATGCGTCAATATGGCCGCTAAGCAGAGGGGCGTCACTCCATACCAAACAGGCCTGAATATCTCCCGTTCTCACCGCATTACATTGTTGCCTTGGAAGGATTTTACAGGAAGTTTTGACACTTTTTATTGGTAAAAAGTCTTGGGACCAAGGGTGAAACATCTGACTCAGAGAGGAGGAGGCCACTCACATTACCACCGGCATAGATTATGTAATATTAGAGAGGTAGTTTTTTTTTCTCTCTGGGATGCAGTGTTGGCACTGGTGATAGTCTCAAAATGGGTCGAGTGCTGTTCGAGAACTTGACGCGGCAAAAGAAAAACTGAGTGTTGATTTGTAACCAATTGTAATTAGAAACAAAATGTTGGTTGCGAAATAATTAATGAATACATTGGAACATAGAAATTAGGAGGAACATATGAATTAGGAGTGAGATTGGACAATTCCGCCTTTTAAGACTGCTCCCCCATTCTATTTGATCATGGTCGATCTTATCTTGCTCTCAAATCCAAAAGCATTCCTGCTCCATTTGAGCTTTATTCAGCTTTCATTGATATACATATGTATTTCTTTCCTGAATGTGCTAACTGCTTAATCTGCTGACTGATTCTGTCTCGCCTGCACTCTGGACAATCGTTCCACAGGTTCACAACACTGAGAGAAATTGTCCCTCTCCTCAGATTTGGAACTCCTTCGTCTCACTCTAAATCTACGAGCTTTGGCTGTAGAATCTCCAACAAAGGAGAATATCTGCTCAACATCCACTTCATCAATCCCTTTAGAATATTATAAACCTCCGTCAGATCCGTCACCCCGCCCAATTCTTTAAGCTTCATGAGTACAAACCCAAGCTATTCAAATACTCCTCGTATGGTAGACCTTTCTTCCCTGGAATCAATCTGGTGAACACCCTCGGAAGTGTCTCCAGTGTCAACACATCCTTCATCAGGTATGGAGAATAAATCTGGACACAATATTCCAGGTGTGGTCTCACCACGGCCTTATCCAGTATTAATATTTCTTTACGTTTAAAATCCTGTCCTTTTGCAATAAATGCCAGTAATCAATATGCCTTTCTTATTCAACATTGCAATTGCACGTTTCCGTTCTGTCATTCATGCACAAGGTTACCCAGATCCCTCTGTATCGACACACTTTGAATATGCTTCCCATAAAAATAATCATTTAACTTTTTTTTTTCTGGAGAAAATGGATGGCCGTGCAGGTATCCACATTAAGCTCCATTTGCCACATTCTGTCCCATTTTCCAAGCCTGTCAATATTCATCTGTAAACCCTATAAACTCATGGGTGCCTGCTTCCCCAGTCATCTTCACATCATCCGCGAATCTTGCAATGTTGCACTCTGGCCCGAGTCACATGTCGTTATGTCGGTTGTAAATAATAGAGAACTGAACCTTGTGTCATCCCTCGTGTTACATTTCATTCTCTCCCCACCCTATGCTTTGTCTCTCTGAACCAATCCTCTATCCAAGCAAATATTCTGTGCCCAGCACCTGGGATTTAAAATTCTTGTCTAATATTTTCTCTAACCTCGATACGCCAATTCCACGTGATCCCCATCGTCCACCTGTCTGCTAAATCCTCAAAAAATCGAGCAAGACTGTAAAACACAACTTGTCCTTCATTAAAATCGTGCTGACCCTGGTGATTTTCGCTTTGGTTTCCTTTTATTAGTTATCTCCTGCGTAATGACTCACTCCAGCAACTTCCCACCACTGAGGTCAAAGTAAGTGGTCTATGGTTTGCCACTTCTTGAGGTTTTCTTTTTCCTTTTTTGAATAAGGGAGTCATATCAATGTGTTTCCAATCTAGCGGTATCTTGCCTGAATCGAGGAAAAATTGCAATGACATAAGTAATGCACCCATTATCTCTGTTCTCATCTCCTTTAATACACGAGAATGCAGATCATCCGTATTCAATTTGATGAATTTAAGATCTTAATCTGTTGCATCAACAATAAATCACATTTCGTATCTCATATACTGGTGGATGGAGCAGGAATATGATTGTAGATAATTCCCTCATTTATCTGTAATATTTTACTGTTTCTCATGTGGCTTGCAATAAATTACTGACCAACACTCAGTTAATTTGTTTTTGAAATGTATTCAAGTCATTCTATGTAAATCGGCAGAGAAGCCCCTCTGATGTATGAAGCAACATCCATGACTCAGCGTGGGTTCAGGGATATGATTCGGGCGTTACCTTTTATTGATGATCTTCTCTGCATTACTGCCAAAAGGGCGATTAACTCTCAGATCAACAGGACACCGAGTGATATGCAGATCACCAGGGGGATGGAGGTGCTTTCATCTTCATATCCTTGATGAAAGATTCAAGGAAGTTTGTGAGGCAAAGTGTCCGCAATGTTTTAAATACTTACATGATTATCAAACACTCAGACTGTCGGTAGAAATTGACAAAAAAAGGCAATACAAATGTGTGTCAACTTTTAATTCTAACGTAAAATGAGCCGTAACAGTGATTGATATTTATTACTGAGACATACCTGAAGGTGTGGGCGGAACAGTCGGAGATAATTCCGGACCTGATGAAGATTTGGTGAAAGGGAAACAATTATTTCCATTGTTGTCAGAAAGACATTTGAAAACATTAATTAACTTCAGCAAAAATGGACGAACAACGTCACACAGTCCCAAACTATACCGCTCAGTGGGACACTTACCGGAACAAATCACACTGGCATCTTCCTTGTGATCACAGTCAGACTGAACTAATGATGAAGGGCAGTCAAACAGAAAGAATTCACTTCCGGTGCACTTCACCTCATCCAGCCAGATAGTACCGTTCCCGTGCCCAAAAGCGGCCCCTCCTGTGGCCTCGAGAGCAGATCCACAGCCCAGCTGTCTGCAGACAACACTGGCATCGTTCATATCCCAGGAATCATCACACACCGTGCCCCAGGCTCCATTACACCATATCTCCACTCTCCCGGAACAGCTGTTGTTACCTCCAGCCAAGCGCAAACGTTGTCCTAAATTTGTCAAACATAATAAATAAATCATTAACCTTGATGTAGCACAAGGGAGGAATACAATCAGGTAGCTGCTTTATTAAATCTAGGAAAATACCTGATTCTCGCTTGCAGCTATTCACAGTTTCCTGCTCTTGCTTCGGTGTCCCGCCCCCTGTTGATAAGACAAACATGTTGACTCCATGAGCTACATCAATATTTCAAATCACGCCTGTAAGCAGAATGATTGATTGTGTTACCTGAACAAACGACGCCTGCATCTTCCCGATGAGTACAGCTGTGTTGACCCCACGGGTCTTCCTGGCACTGCCGAAGGGTCAAATGCTGTGAAAGACACTCTATATCATCCAGCCAAATAGGCCCGGACCCCACTCCAAATCGGCGAGAGCCATAGTCAATGGAAACGGGTGAGCCACAGTGAGACTGTTTACAGATTACAGCTGCATCTTTTCCACCCATCTTTTCTGAGCACACTGTTCCCCACGTCCCATTGTAGAAAACTTCCACTCTGCCCTCACATCGATGCTTTCCGTTCACGAAACGCACCTCTTTGTGCTCTGCCAAATAAATGATACACACTCAGATGATATTTTCTGTAAACAGAGTGTATAATATATGCTGTGCCATTTGAGGTCACCGTTTGCCTGAATTATTTCGCTAAAATCACAAAATAAACTGAAAAAGAACAATATCATCAAGAATATGCAACATTGAATTTCAATGGGAACCTTTGGGCGTTAGACCCAATCAACTCTGGCCAAATCCTCCCGCTTGACTTTGTAATTACCTTTATTTAATTGTAATAGTGTTCCATCAGATTCCACCTACTCCCTCTCAAACTGCAGGGTCAATGTTGTGGTCAACTGCTCCCGAAGAGTTCCTTCACCCTCAGTTCCCGAATCAAGTCTGTCTCTTTGAACATCACAAAATCCAAAATTACCTCCTCCCTCGTAAGCTCTGTAACAAACTGCTCCAGAAACCATCTCTAAGACAGTCCACAAGTTCCGTTTCCTGGGATTCACTACCTAACTGATTTTCTTAGTCAGATCACTCGCAGTAAGATAAGTAAATGAGGGATAAAGAAACAGAAGGGAACGCGATGAAGTGGACGGAACAAAGTGATATGTCCAGAATAAGAAAGTGAGTCTTTGTGCCAAATAGTCTTTGAAAGTGCTGTTTTTTTAAGTAATTTAGAAACACATCGTATTATGAAGTTTCGGTTATAAGTGCAGAAAATGGGACAGTTACCAGAGCACGTGATCTTCACATCTTCTTTATGATTACAGTCGTGGTTACTCCACAATGCATGGGGACATTCCCAGATAAATGATTCATTCCCGGAGCATTCCAGTTCATTCAGCCAAATTGGCTGTGAGTCAGGTCCAGCCAAAGCAGGAAGAGGAAGCCGCAATGCATGTCCACAATCCAACTCCTTGCAAACCACGTCAGCGTCTGTCAGATCCCAGGAATCATCACAAACCGAGCCCCAGGTCCAGTTGTGATGAATCTCCAATCGGCCCGCACATCGGCTTCCACCTCCAGAGAGCCTTAACTGCGTGTGTTCTAATAGAAACAAAAGGAGTGTCATGTTTTCCCACTCATACGCATTAATCACATTGTTAAATTCAAACTATTGCATCATGTGAAGTAAATTAAATCCTGCATTTAACTGCTGTCTACAGAGAAATTAATCTCTGCTCAAGAAAGAAAATGTTTATTCTTACGTAAAATTACAATTTTAGAGACTACCAATTTTCACGATATTCGGATTTCTAACAATAATATAATCAAAGAACAACAAAGAACAAAGAACAATACAGCACAGGAATAGGCCCTTCGGCCCTTCAATCCTGTACCGCTCTTGCGCGCAACTGGATCATTCGGTTGTATCCAACTGTTTCCAGTCTGTTCATGTGGCTATCCAGATAAGCCTTAAACGATCCCAGCGTGTCCGCCTCCACCACCCTGCTTGGCAGTGCATTCCAGGCCCCCACCACCCTTTGTGTAAAATATGTCGCCCTGACATCTGTGTTGAACCTTGCACCTCACCTCCCCCCCTCCCCACCTAGAACTTGTGACCCTTTGTGTCCGTCACCCTCCGACCTGGTTTTCGGAGTGGAACTGTCCCTTTCATTGCTGCATGCTTTGCTTTACCAGGAATTGTGCAACTGTGGTAATTAGTTGTTCCACACAGAACGGTTTAAACAAAAAGCGTTATATCTTATGTTTCACTATCTCATTTTGCCATGCATGCTTCATCAGATATCTCGCTAGCTCACCCATATATATAGAACATAGAACATAGAACATTACAGCGCAGAACAGGCCCTTCGGCCCACGATGTTGCGCCGACCAGTTACAAAAACAATGACCCACTAGCCTATACCAATCCCATTTCGTCCATAAACCTATCCAGAGATCTCTTAAACGCCCCCAAACTAGACGCATTTACAACTGCAGCAGGCAGGGCATTCCAATCCCTCACCACCCGCTGGGTAAAGAACCTACCCCTGACATCCGTCCTGTAGCTACCCCCCCTTAATTTAAAGCCATGCCCCCTCGTGCTAGCTTTCTCCATCCGAGGAAAAAGGCTATCACTATCCACCCTATCTAAACCTCTAATCATCTTATATGTTTCAATAAGATCCCCTCTTAGCCGAATATAATATAATATAATATAATTATATCAGAACAAATAAGAAATACTGAAAATAGCCTGGCAGCGACTTGACCTTTCAGACTGTGACCTTTCCTGCGAACTCACCCAATTTGCTGCTAAAATGTCCATCAGTTCCTTGTTTTCTCAATAATGTAGACTTCAAATCTACCCTTATGGCCGCCCTCCAAAAGACATGAATGAAATCAAAATGTTTCTAAATGAACCTCGCACATTCCAAATCACCAGCAGCGGCCAGCGCACGCGCAATCCCGCACTCACACCAGCTCTCCCACCCCCCCACCTCCGTCTCCCCAATCCCCTCCCCTTTCCCATTCTGACCAACAGCACCACTAACCCTGGCAAATTTGAGGAATTTCACAGTATCTTCATTGCTGTGTTAATGTCAGCCTTACCAGTGACTAATAAGTAAACTAAATAATTTACACTGGCTGCTCTTCCATCAATGGAATTTAGCTTCACTTCGGCACTCCGCCACTGCCCCCCCCCGCTTGACCATATTTACCCCAGCCACCCCACACCATCATGACAACCAGCATTGATTGATTTAATTCACTGAAGAGTTTTGATTTCCATCACATCTGACACTTCAGACAGCACGCCTGTCCTCATACTCAGGAAAGGCTCACGACTTTGGCGACTGTAACACAAGATTGGAATTTCCTCCTTACACATGGCCCCCTCTCTCCTTTCGTTGTGTTGCTGTAACCCACCCCACATTGATCAAGACGTTATTCCCCACTGCCAGCGCTCTCTTTATTTCTGCTGGTCTCAAATTGTTGAGATAAATTACCTAGACGTTTATAAAGTTGTTAAATATTTTTATTAAATTGTTCTTGTCATATTATTCCAAACGATGTTTTTTTCACATCCTGTCCTGCATCCTGGCGCCAGTGTCAAACATCTCAGCTGTATGTTCCCGAAAATGTGAAGTATATTCCCAGTTGACAAAGATTACATTTTTCCTGTATGTGTATTGAAAAGTGACCTGTTTATTCACCTGAGCACAGAACCCCTACGCCGATGCTGTCACTGCGATGCGGGTTCAATGTGAATGTGCTGCACTTCCGGAGATGCGATTCCTTTCCTTCACACTGGACATCATTCACCCACACAGGCCCTTCACCCTCTCCGTACTTTGAATTGTTATAGGCGATTATCGCTTCGCCGCAGCCCAGCTGTCTACAGGCCACATTAGCGTCATTCAGATCCCAGAGGCTGTCCTGCACTCTGCCCCAGCTGTGGTTGTAGTAAATCTCCACTCGCCCATCACACCGACTTCCCCCATTCATCAACCTCAGTGACCAGTTTTTACCTAGGCGAAGAAAGACATGGAGAACAGTGGTTACAGTGCAGCAAATTAAATCAAATTGATACGTCTCTCACCAGGCCAGGGCCCCTGGTGCAGAGGTGAAGGATGTGATGAGAGGCTGCTGAGCAGTCAGACAGGAGGGTGAACAGCCAGTGTGGCTGCTCTGAATCTGAAGCAAATGCATTGATAGACAGAGGGACAATAAATGTTTATGGAACTCAAGGATGGGCTAACATTTGGGCGGAAAAATGTAGAAATATCATCTTCAATCCTCACACCATGTGATATTATCTTGATTTGGGGACTCACCGGAGCAGATGACACTGGCGTCATTTCCATGTGAGCAGTTAAACTCCTCCACGGATGAAACCGGACAGCCCCACAATTGGGACTCGTTCCCGCGGCAGTTGTAGTTTTCCTTCCACAAGGTGCCATTACCCTTCCCAAAGCCTGCACCTCTTGGGATTTTCTCTGCCACCCCACACTGAAGATGGTCACAGACCACACTGGCGTCTTCTAAATCAAAGTAAACATCACAGAGCGTCCCCCAGTGTTCTCCATGCAGCACTTCCACCCGGCCGGAGCACCTGTCCTTTCCACCAACCAATCTCGGCCCATGGTTTCCTGTTTCAGGTACAAACACAGACGCCAGTAAATTATGCATCGAAATTAGAAGAAATTCATGCGAGTTTTTTTTTCTAAAGGAGAAAACAGTTTACATTTGCATCTACAATCATTGCCAACTATTCACAAATATTCGCATAGAATTAATTAACATAATATGTGATTTTTTGGGAAGGTAATTCAACACTAAGTGAGCACTCCATCCTGAAGTGAAAAGTTAATGTGCCATTTGCAATATATAGTGTCTTTGGAAAAATCCATAATATATTTGAAATAAACTACACAGTATTTAAACAATGCATTACGATGCAATTATAAATGATATCCTGAGGAGCAATAGGCTGAGTGTAAAATGGTGGATGGACTTCCAAAATTAGACACAATCTCGGAACAGGTGATCCAGAAAGTAAATGTCGTTCGAAAAATTATTGTATTATTCTGGGAGTAATGCATATGATTGACGTGTTGTCCATGCTTTGAAATCTCCAATATACATATGTACAATTTTCCACGTTTTACTGGATGTAAAACATACACATGCAATGCTGTTACTGATCTCATCTAATTATTTTATTTTATGGAAGATTTATTATATATATATAATATATAATACATATATATATAAATACCGAGAGGTGGCGGATGGAATTTAATGCGGAGAAGTGTGAGGTAATTCACTTTGGTAGGAGCAACAGATGTGTCGAGTATAGGGCTAACGGAAGGACTTTGAATAGTGTGGATGAACAGAGGGATCTAGGTGTGTGTGTACATAGATCCCTGAAAGTTGGGAATCAAGTAGATAAGGTTGTTAAGAAGGCGTACGGTGTCTTGGCGTTTATTGGTAGGGGGATTGAATTTAGGAGTCGCAGTGTAATGTTGCAACTGTACACTACTCTAGTGCGGCCGCACTTGGAGTACTGTGTGCAGTTCTGGTCCCCGCATTACAAGAAGGATGTGGAGGCGTTGGAGAGGGTGCAGAGGAGGTTTACTAGGATGTTGCCTGGTATGGTGGGGAGGTCCTATGAGGAGAGACTGAGGGATTTAGGGTTGTTTTCGTTGGAAAGAAGGCGGTTAAGAGGGGATCTTATTGAAACATATAAGATGATTAGAGGTTTAGATAGGGTGGATAGTGATAGCCTTTTTCCTCGGATGGAGAAAGCTAGCACGAGGGGGCATGGCTTTAAATTAAGGGGGGGTAGCTACAGGACGGATGTCAGGGGTAGGTTCTTTACCCAGCGGGTGGTGAGGGATTGGAATGCCCTGCCTGCTGCGGTTGTAAATGCGTCTAGTTTGGGGGCGTTTAAGAGATCTCTGGATAGGTTTATGGACGAAAAGGGATTGGTATAGGCTAGTGGGTCATTGTTTTTGTAACTGGTCGGCGCAACATCGTGGGCCGAAGGGCCTGTTCTGCGCTGTAATGTTCTATGTTCTATGTTCTATGTTCTAAGATAATTGAAATTCAAAATCGTTCATTTATTCTGCTGTGCCAATATCCTCTTTAAATGCAAACACAGTTCTTGTCTGTTCTAATCCATGCAGTGTGATCATGTGTTGGGAGTCAGAACATGACTACATAGCATCTTCACAAAGAACGTCATATCTTATGTTTCAGAGAACCCTATGTCTGGTCTAGGGACAAATCAACGATAATGTTCAGCTAATTTTAGAACAAAAATAAAGATGTAAACAATTCTGATTTGGAAAAAAAAAGAGCATCCTTTGAAATTTTGTTCCAGAATTGCAACAAATGACAGTGAAATACAAAGGTCTAGTTAGGCATTAGAGAGAAAGAGAACTGGCATCTCTCTGTTGCTGAAATATCAAGAACTTTTTTTTAATGTTCACAATTCTGCACTCACCGGAACAGATCACACTGACATCGTTCCTGTGGGTGCACCCGGACTGATTTACTGGGACAAGGGGGCAGTCCGCCAGGCCTGTCTCGCTGCCTTTACATTCAAACCTATTGTTCCATATAAGTCCAGCGCCCTCCCCAAAATAAGCCCCACTTCTCAAGGAAACGGCGACTCCACACTGCAGCTCAGCACAGATCACTGTGGCGGCATTCCAGTCCAAGTCACGGTCACACACTGTACCAGATTCTGTGTGGTTATGGATCTCCAATCTGCCGGAACATGGGGAAGGCCCGGATACTAGTTTTGGAAATCTGTGGGCTGAACAACAACAAATCACAAAACACTAATTATTATCAAAATTTTTGACATCCGCTTAATTAGGTTCTATCATGATTGGTTCTGAATCTGGTTCCACTTAGTTACCCTTTAATCTTAAAATGTATTGCTCAGGGGGAGTTATCGAGGTAAAAAGGTGGGGTGCGACCTTGGTTAGATGTTCTGTTGGCAAGACTCAGTCGGCTGAATGGCTTTCTCCTGCATTTAAAAATTATCAGAAAATGTTGGAACAACTCAGCAGCTGTGGCAGAATGAGTGGCGAGGGAAGAATAGAGGGAAGTTTCCAGTGCGCATGATTCTCCTCCAGACCCTTCTCATCCTCACTCCGCTCTTGGAACACCTTCAATCTGCCCACTGATTGCTGCTCTGAAAGTAGCCGCAGTGACTGGATAAGCGCTCTATGGCCTCCGCAATCAATAGTCAGTAAATGTCAAATACATGGATAGAGACACCCGGATTTAATTCAGAGACAGCCGCCAATTCTGACTGAGTGCCGGGCTCCCCTTAAATGTGCGTCTGTACACAGTCAACCTTTCAAAGCATGACCGATCATTTGGCACTGCACAGGCAAAATCTGGGCCCATGAGCACGCCCGGGAGACGTCCTTGCGCTCCGCCCAGGCCTGCCCGCTCCCCTTGCCTCCACCGTGGTTGCTGACAGTTCCGTCTATGTCTCCAGGCGTGTGGTCATGTCAGTTGAGGCATTGAGGGAGGGGTGGCGGTGGAGAGCTCGAAGGATTGGAGGGATCCGGATGCCTCTGACCGTATCTCTGGGGATCGAACTTCATTTTTATTTGAGGACACAACTTCTGGGCTGTGATGCGAAAAGCAGGCATCAAGAATCGGAGGATTTGAAGTTAAGTTAAAATAGCAGAATAAACCAAACGCTGCGGATGAATGAACATAAGCGGGGGCTCAGCAGAAGCCTAATTGTTATCTCGGATTTGCTGTGTGTGGCCCTGGAATGCGTCATTATGCGCCGAATATAGGGTGGCGCAGTAACACAGTGTTTAGCACTGCTGCTTCACAGCTCCAGGGACCTGAGTTCGAATCCTGGCTTGGATCACTATCTATGCAAAATTTGTACATTCGCCTCATGTCTGTGTGGGTTTCCTCCAGGTACTCCGGTTTTCTCCCACATTCCAAAGGTGTGCAGGTTGGGTTGATTGACTGTGCTAAAATTGTCACTTAGTGTCCTGCATAGTTTTGAGGGATTAATGTGTAAATTAGGGATATGGGATTATGGCTTGGTTGGGATTGTGGTCTGCACATATTCGATGGGCCGAATGACCTCTTTCTGCACTGTAGGGTTTCTATGATTTCTATGAATGTTGATCGGAACTGAGCAGTGAGGAACCAGGAGCGAATAACTCCTCTCCTGAATGGAGCAAACAGCAAGCTCTCAGCTCAAGGACACAGCGGGCCGGTTGTGGTAATTGTTAATCACTCTCGTTTTATTATAAACTTAAATGCTGGTGTTAATGTAACAACACTTCTAGTTTCAGAACGTTGAAATGATTAACCTCTCTCTTTACGACTGTGCACAGTCTCAGAATACTTTATCTACCCTTTCCCGGAGAGCAGGCTGTAGATGATAGATAGATGTGTTTTTTTTTTACCTGAGCAAATCACGCCGGCATCATTGAAGTGAGAATAGCGAGCGTGTCGCCATGTCCCTGAGCGACATTCCCGCAGGGCGGTCTCGGTCCCTTGGCACTCAACATCTGACGTCACAATGGGTCCGGATCCTTCCCCAAAGTGAGCCTCGCCTGGTGCAGAGAGCGCGGTCCCGCAGCCCAGCTCCCCACACACAACATCGGCGTCCCGCTGGTCCCAGCCCCGAGCACTCACAGTGCCCCAAAGTCCCCTGTAGTGAACCTCCACTCTCCCAGCGCACCGACTCTGCCCATTCGCCAGTCTCAGCTTCACTGCGTCTGTAAAATACAGAAATGCAAGTTATTGGCCAGCTGATGCAGCAGGTCAGATCGGAATCAAGTCAAGCATCACATGTCACCAGGATGTCAACAAATACAGGGATAATATGAGACATTGGAAAAAGAAGCATGAATATGGATTGACAGTGGGAAAATCCTGTACATCAGTTGGAAGTTGGAAGCATCATTCTGCTGCGTCAGGCAGGAGTGTCCATAAGTGTTTAATTGATTCAATTCACACAACTCAGGACATTAGGACATAAGAACATAAGAAATAGGAGCAGGAGTAGGCCATTTAGCCCTTCGAACCTGCCCCGCCATTCAATCTGATCACGGCTCATCTGAAGTGGATCAGTTCCACTTTCCAGCTCTCTCCCCATAACCCTTAATCCCCTTGTCTGTCAAAAACCTATCTACCCGTGACTTCAATATATTTAGCGAGGTCGCCTCCACCACTTCAACAGGCAGAGAACTTCAGAGATTCACCACCCTTTGAGTGAAGAAATTCCTCCTCATCTCCGATCTAAACTGCCCCCCCTCCCCTTATCTTGAAGCTGTGCCTTCTAGTCCTGCTTAATATTCTCCTTTCTAAGCGGGAAGAATCTCTCTACCTCTACCCTATCCATCCCCTTCATTATCTTATACGTCTCTATAAGACCCCGCTCATCCTTCAAAACTCCAGCAAGTACAGACCCAGTCTATTTAGTCTCTCTTCATAGTCCAACCCCCTCATCTCCGGTATCAGCCGAGTGAACCTCCTCTGCACTCCGTCCAAAGCCAATATATCCTTGCGCAAGTGCACACAGTACTCTAGCTGCAGCCTCACCAGTGCCCTGTACAGTTGCAGCAAGACCTCCCTGCTTTTATATTCAATCCCCCTCGCTATGAAGGTCAACATTCCATTCGCCTTCTTGATCACCTGCTGCACCTGCAGGCTGGGTTTTTGCAATTCGTGCACAAGGACCCCCAGGTCCCTCTGCGCCGTAGCATGCCGCAGCTTTCCGCCTTTTAAATAATAATCCCTCCTACTATAATTTCTATCCAAAGTGGATAACCTCGCACTTGCCAACATTATAATCTATCTGCCAGGTCCTCGCCCACTCGCTCAGCCTATCCAGGTCCCTCTGCAGACTTTCCACACCCTTCACACAATTTGCTTTTCCACTCATCTTGGTGTCATCAGCAAATTTCGTCACCCGACACTCAGCCCCCTCCTCCAGATCATCTATATAAGTGGTAAATAGTTGAGGCCCCCGTACTGATCCCTGTGGCATTCCACTCGTCACCAACCGCCAACCAGAATACAACCCATTGATACCAACTCTCTGCTTCCTATTAGACAGCCAATCCTCTATCCACGCTTACAACTTACCCCCAACTCCGTGCACCCTAACCTTCTACCGCAACCTTTTATGAGGCACCTTATCAAACGCCTTTTGGAAATCTAAAAAAAACACAATCACCGGTTCCCGTCTGTCTACTGCACTAGTCACATCCTCATAGAAATCCAATAAATTCCGCTAACGTATCCGTGCTGCGACTGCTCGATCAAACGATTCTTTTCTAGGTGCCTCTCTATTTCTTCTTTGATGACGGATTCGAGCATTTTTTTCCAACTACAGATGTAAAACTAACCAGCCTATAATTCCCTGCGTTTTGTCTGCGACCTTTTTTAAGCAGCGGCGTAACTTGAGCCATGTTCCAATCTTCCGGCACTTCCCCGGAATACAGCGAATTTTGGTAAATACTCACTAAGGCATCCACTATCACCTCTGCCATTCCTTTCAGAACCTTGGGATGCATTCCATCCGGTCCTGTGGACTTGTCCACCATCAGTCCCGTTATCTATCAAGCACTACCTCTCTCGTGACAGTAATCGGATTCAGGCCCTCATCTCCTACCATCCTTCTATCTTTAGGATCCAGCAAACTATTTGTGTTCTTCTCCGTGAAGACCGAGGCAAAAAACTTATTTAAAGCCTCAGCCATTTCCTCATCTCCCACCACTAAATCCATTCTCTCATCCTCTAAGGATCCATCATTCACTCTAGCCAGTCTTGTCTTCTTTATATATTTGTGAAAACTTTCACTGTCCTTTTTTATATTTAGTGCTAGTTTAGCTTCATACTCTATCTTTCCTTCCTTTATCACCTTCTTATTCATTCTTTGTCGATTTTTTTTCCCCAATCTTCTAATCGCCCACTACTTTTAGCCACTCTAAACGCATCAGCTTTTAATTTAATAATCTACTTTATTTCCTTTGATAACCACGGCTGGTTATCCCTTCTCCTATATTTCTGCTGAGTACCGAAAACGATCTCCTTAAAAGGACTGTCATTTTCCAGACACACCATACTGCCTGGACTGATCGAACCAGGGCCGCCCTGCTGAAACCGGTTGAATTGGGCAATCAGGTATTCTCCAGCCCTTCCCTGAGCAGTATAAGTTGGCGAGATTTCGGAGGAAACCCAAATGTACCGGTGGTGGAAGGGACATACATCGCAGTGCATATCAGCGCTGGCTGACAACTAGGGAAGTGAAAACTTATTTCTAAACAGCAGCGGGACTATTTTGCTTCTCACCCTGCTCCTCGGGGACCTAATTCAATGCCATTCCGAATTTGGGTGCAGCAATTAAAGATTTTCAGGAAAACATTCCAAGAACATTTTCCTTCACAATTGGCAGGCAGAGGTTGAATCGAAATATTTGCGCAAACATCCTGAAATGGTCTCAGGGATTTATCATTCAGTTGGATGGATTAATGCAGTAAAATATCAGATATGAACTTGGAGGGCGATTACCTGATCGAGAAGCCCGGCTGTTCCCTGGTTTGCCTGAAAAGAAATTTTGAAAATTAATCTTTGCTGGAACACGAGATGAATGAAACTGTCAAAACCAAACATCACAAAGTCAACACTGAGGATCTGTGTTATTTCTTCACGATGTTATTTGCAAGCAGTTGATGTAAAAAGAAGTTTTTTTTTTCACATTACCACACCCATGATAATCTGACCTATGAATTATATTTTCTTAATATATTTTAAACCACGTGTTACTGTATTCCCAAGCCGGATATTTTGTGTCAGTCAAATCTCTTAATCCCTTTTAGTTCCCAGTTTACATAATATAATCAACAGGGCAGTGATTCCTGTCTCCGGTTGGATTGCTGAAATTTATAACTTGATCCACAGAGTAACAATGATAAAGTTACTCGAATATCTCTGCACCACCATCCACAATACGGACAGTGCGTCATTTATTTTCAATGCAGACAATCCTCAGCTATCCTTATGAACTCTTCACAAACAATATTACACAACTTCCACTTATGTTGTTCTGATTGCCAGAATTGTGGGATAACATTTCAATATTTACTCAAAATGTTCACAATTTCTGAACCATCTTCACCCGTTGCTTGTTTCTATCTTGTGCTGCATTTTTTCAGCGTTCACTAATTTCCCCACTGAGTCGTTGACCCATTTCAAGAAAGAACAAAGACAAGTACAGCAAGAAACAAACCCTTCTGTCCTTCAAGCCCCTGTCCATCATGATGTCCAACTGAAAAAAAAACATACTGCCCTATTTCCGTCCATAAAAAAAGAAACACGAGTTGTGATAAGGAAGGAACGGTACGGGGGAGTGCCACACTGGATAGCGCTGCTGTCTCACAGCACCAGGGACCCAGGATCAATTCTGGTCATGGCTCACTACCTGTGAGTATTTCGCCCGTCTTTACGAGTGTTTCCTCCGGGTTATTCGGTTTCTTCCCAAGTCGGAAGATGTACGGGTTATGTTGATTGGCTATGCTAAATTGACCCCAGTCTCAGCGGAATTAGCAGGGTGAATTAGTAGGTTTATGGGAATAGAGGATGGGACTGTGGTTGTTGCAGACTCGATGGGCCGAATTGACTCCTTGTGTAATGTCGGGATCTAATGATCCAGTTGGTATTCATCAGACACAGGGAATGAGAGGCAGGCACGGTTCCAAATAGTATGAAACATTTTGAGAAGAGGATTTACATGACAGTTATTAAAACGGCATGCCTGGAGAGACAGGGGATATCCAGCCAGTCCCCTCTCACACAAAGTCAGAAAATGTTGGAACAATTCAGCAGCTGTGGCAGAATTAGTGGCGAGGGAAGAATAGAGGGAAGTTTCCAGTCCGCATGACTCTCCTCCAGACCCTTCCCATCCTCACCCCGCTCTGGGAACACCTTCAATCTGGCCACTGATTGCTGCTCTGAAAGTAGCCGCAGTGACTGGATAAGCGCTCTATGGCCTCCGCGATCAATAGTCAGTAAATGTCAAACACACGGACAGAGAAACCCGGATTTAATTCAGAGACAGCCGCCAATTCTGCAGGAGTGCTGAATAGTCCGGACTCCTCTTAATGGAATTTACTGCACAGTCGGCTGATCAAAGCATGGCCGTCATTTTGACGCTGCACCGCCAAGATTGGGACACGTTAGCACGCCCAGAACTCCCTTGAAAACGCAACACCTCCCCCTCCCCTAGAGCCGTCTTCCCCACGTTCCCTGTCCCTTCCCGCACCGTAGTGGCTGACAGGTCAACCTACGTCTCCAGGCGTGTGGTAATGTCGATTGAGGGGGAGGGGTGGTGTTGGAGAGCTCGAAGTGTTGGGCGATGTAAATGTCTCGCACCGAAACTCTGGGGATCGAACCACATTTTCGTTTGAAGGTAGAATTTCTGAACTCCGATACCAAAAATAGGTATTAAAAATCGTTAGATTTGGAGTTAATTTAGAACAGTAGAATAAACCAAATGCTGCGGACAGATGAAGATAAACGATTGCTCAGCAGATGTTTAATTGTTCTATGTGGATTTGCTCTGTGTGGCCCTGGATTGATTCCTTATTTGTTAAATGGTGATCGGAACTGAACAGTGAGGAACCAGGAGCGAACAACGCCTCTCCTGAACATAGCTAACAGCAAGCGCTCAGCTCAAGGACACAGCGGGCCTGTGCACGGTTGTGGTCAATGTTAATCACTCTCATTGCTGTTACTTTATTATAAACTTAAATCCTGGTGTTAATATAACAACACTTCGATTTTCAGGGTATTGAAAATAATCACCATTCTCTTTACAACTGTGTACAGTCTCAGAATCCTTTATCCGCTCTTTCCCGGAGAGCAGGCAATGATGATGGACAGACTTTTTCCCCCCTTGTTTACCTGAGCAAATCACACCGGCATCATTGGAGTGCGGATAGTCATAGTAAAGATCCCATGGTTCTGAGCGGCATTCCCGCAGGGCGGTCTCGTTCCCTCGGCACTGAACATTTGACGTCACAATGGGTCCGGATCCTTCCCCAAAGTGAGCCCCGCCTGGTGCAAAGACGGCGGTCCCGCAGCCCAGCTCCCCACACACAACATCGGCGTCCCGCTGGTCCCAGTTATCATCATACACAGTGCCCCACTGTCCCCTGTAGCGAATCTCCACTCTCCCAACGCACTGACTCTGCCCATTCGCCAGTCTCAGCTTCACCGCCTCTGTAAAATACAGAAATAATCCAACAGTTATTGGCCGCCTGATGCAGCAGGTGAGATCGGAATCAAACCAAGTATCCAGTGTGTCCAGGATCTCAACAAACCCTGGGATAATATGACACATTGGAAATGGGAGCGGGAATATGGATTGACAGTGGGAAACATCCACAAATCATTTGGAAGTTGGAAACGTCATTCGGCTGCGTCAGGCAGGAGTGTCGATAGGTGTTTAATTGATTCAATCCACATGACTCAGGACTGTCATTGTCCGCGGCCCACCATACTGTCTGGACTGATATAGTGGAATGCCAGTCCTAGTATGGATTCGATATCTGTCACCACTGTCGAACCAGGGCCGCCCTGCTGTAACCAGTTGAATTGGACAGTCAGGCAGTCTCCAACCTTTCCTGGGGTGGTGAGATGCTGCGAGTTTTCAGCGGAACCCTAATATACAGGTGGTGGAAGGGCCATAACATCGCACAGCGCTGGCTGGTAACGAGACAAGTGAAAATGTTTTTCTAAACGGTTATAGGATAACATTGCCTCTCACCTGGATCCCCGGGGACCTACTTTATTGTCGCCTGAATTAGGGAAAAGAAAATGAACGATTTTCAGGAAAACATTTCAGGAAAATTTTCCTTCACAACTGACAGGCAGAATTTGAACCGAAACAGTTAACACAAAGATACTGAAATTGTCTCAGCGATTTATTATTCAGGTGGATGGATTAGTGCAGTAAAATGTCAAATATGAACTTGGAGGGCGATGCCCTGATGGATCAGCCTGGCTGTTCCCTGGTCTGCCTGAAATGAAATTTTGAAAACAAGTTCCTGTTGGAACACGAGATGAATGAAAGTGCGAAAACCATACATCACAAAGTTAACACCAAAAGTCTGTGTTTTTTTTTCTCTATAAGATTTGCAAGCACTTGATGTTAAAATAAAAGTTTTATTCAAGTTACCAACCTGTGTGTATTCCGGTGTCATTCCATTTTTTTTTAAATATATTTTAACCACATGTTACCGTATTCCCAAACAGGGATATTTTGTGTCAGTCACTCCCCAAATCCACTTTAGCCTCTAGTTTGCAAAATAGAATCAACAGGACAGTGATTCCTGTCTCTGGTTGGATTGCTGAAATTTATAACTTGATCCACAGAGTAACAATGATAAAGTTACTCGAATATCTCTGCACCACCGTCCACAATACGGACAGTGCGTCATTTATTTCCAATGCAGACAATCCTCAGCTATCCTTATTACCTCTTCACAAACAACATCGCACAACTTCCATTTATGTTGCACTCATTGCCAGAACTGTGGGATAACATTTCAATATTTTCTTAAAATGTTCACGATTTCTATTGTCCAACTGGACATTCTGGATCTTCTTCACCCATTGCTTCTTTCTAATTTTTGCTCCACTTTTCAGCGTTCAGTGATTCTCCCCTGCTGCTACCACCCGCCCCCCACCACACCCTCACACTCACATACCCTCCCTTTCCAGATCTGTCTCGCTCCACCTTCTCCACCGTGGTTGCTGACCTCTACGTGTCCAGGCGCGTGGTTGTGTTTGGGGAGTTGGGGTGGTGGAGAGCTGTAAGGATTGGCGATCGGGATGCCACCGACCATACCTCTGGGGTTCGAGTCACATTCTCTTGTCCGGGTTCATTTTCTGGACTCCAATAGCAAAAATGGGCATTAGGAATCAGTCGATTTTGAGTTAATTTAAAATCGCAGAATAAAGCAAACACTGTGGACAGATGAAAATAAACGGTTGCTCAGCAGAAGCCTGATTGTTGTCCAGGATTTGCTCTGTGTGGCCCTGCATTGCTTCATTATTTGTTGAATGGTGATCGGAACTGAACAGTGAGGAACCAGGAGTGAACAACTCATCTCCTGAACATAGCTAACAGCAAGCGCTCAGCTCAAGGACACAGCGGGCCTGTGCACGGTTGTGGTAATTGTTAATCACTCTCATTGTTGTTACTTTATTATAAACTTAAATCCTGGTGTTAATGTCACTACACTTCTATTTTCAGAATATTGAATATATTCACCACTCTCTTTACCACTGTGTACATTCTCAGAATACTTTATCCACATTTTCCCGGAGAGCAGCCTGTAAATGGTGGACAGGTTTGTTTTTTTTTCCCTTTTACCTGAGCAAATCACACCGGCATCACGGGTGTGCCAAAGGTCATAGTAAAGATCCCATGGATCTGAGAGACATTCCCGCAGGGCGGTCTCGGTCCCTTTGCACTTAACACGTAACGTCACAATGGGTCCGGATCCTTCCCCAAAGTGAGCCTCGCCTGGCGCAGAGAGCGCGGTCCCGCAGCTCAGCTCCCCACACACAACATCGGCATCCGGCTGATCCCAGTGCCAATCAAATACAGTGCCCCACTGTCCCCTGTAGTAAATCTCCACTCTCCCAGCGCACCGACTCTGCCCATTCGCCAGTCTCAGCTTCACCGACTCTGAAAAAGACAAAAACAAATCAACTAATTGACCGCCTGATGCAGCAGGTCAGATAGGAATCAAGTCAAGTATCGCGTGTGTCCAGGATCTCAACAAACCCCGGGATAATATGAGGCATTGCAAGTGGAAGCGGGAATATGGATTGACACTGGGAAATGTCCGCAAATCAGTTGGAAGTTGGACGCATCATTGGGCTGCGTCAGGCAGGAGTGTTGATGGGTGCTTAATCGATTCAATCCAAACAACTCAGGACTGACCTGTTGTGTGGTTCGCCATATTGCCTGGACTAATACAGTGAAATCCCAATCCTAGTATGAATTCGATATCTGTCACCACTGTCGAACAAGGGCGGCCCGACTGCAACCGGCTTAACTGGATAGTGATGGAGTCTCCAGCCCTTCCGCCGTCGTAAAATACTGCGAATTTTCGGCGGAACCCTAAGATACCGGTGGTGGAAGGGCCAGAACATCACACTGCATTTCAGTGCTAGTTGGTAACTGGGGAAGTGAACATTATTTCCAAAGAGCAGCGGGGCCACTTTGCCACTCACCCTGCTCACCCTGTCTTTCTTAATGAGAGACCAGCAATTAAAGATTTTCAGGAAAATATTGCAAGAACATTTTCCTTCAAAACTGACAGGCAGACATTGAACCGAAACATTGAACACAAAGATGCTGAAATTGTCTCCGGGCATTATCATTCAGTTGGGTGAATTCGTACAGTAAAATCATTTAATGGCCTTCATTAATCGAGGGATTGAGTTTAGGATTCGGGACTTAATGCTGCAACTTTATAAGACCCTTGTCAGACCCCACTTGGAGGACTGTGCACAGTTCTGGTCGCCTCCCTACAGGAAGGATGTGGAACCTATTGAGAGGATGCAGAGGAGATGTACAAGGATATTGCCCGGATTGGCAGTCATGCCTTATGAAGATAGCTTGAAGGAACTAGGCCTCTTCTCCCTGGAGAGACGAAGGTTGAGAGCCGACCTGATAGAGGTTTATAAAATGTTGAGAGGAATAGGTAAGGTGGATTCTCGGAGGCCATTTCCCAGGTCTGAAATGGTCGCTACGAGAGGACACAGGTTTAGGGGGTTGGGGAGTAGGTACAGAGGAGATGTCAGGGGTAGGTTTTTCACTTAGGGGGTGGTGAGTGAGATGGATCGGCTGCCGTCGGTGGCGGTAGAGGTGAACTTGTTGGAGTCTTTTAAAAGGCTTCTGGATGAGTACATGGGATTTAATGGGATTGGGAGTGACAGATAGGTATGGATATGATTGGCACAATTTGTGGGCCGAAGGACCTGTTTTTGCTGTAGTGTTCTATGTTCTATGTTCTAAAATGTCAGATATGAACTTGGAGGGTGATTACCTGATGGGTCAGCTTGGCTGTTTCCTGGTCTGCCTGAAATGAAATTTTGAAAATTAGTCTTCGATGGAACACGAGGTGAATGAAACTGTCAAACCCATACATCACAAAGTCAACACCGAGGATCGGTGTTATTTCTCCACTATATGATTTGTCAGCACTTGCTGTTAAAAAAAAAGTTACATTCAAATTACCACACCCGTGATATTATGACTATGAATATCCCGGCCTCATTCCATTGTTTGAATATATTTTTAACCACATGTCACCGTATTCTCAAACAGGGTTATTTTGTGTCAGTCAAATTTCCAAATCCACTTTAGTCTCTAGTTTGCATAATCGAATCAACAGGGCAGCGATTCCTGTCTCCAGTTTGATTGCTGAAATTTATAACTTGATCCACAGAGCAACAATGATAAAGTTTCTCGAATATCTCTGCACCACCGTCCACAATACGGACAGTGCGTCATTTATTTCCAATGGAGACAATTCCCCGCTATCCTTATTAACTTTTCACAAACAATACCGCAGAACTTCCACGAATGTTGTAATTATTGCCAGAATTGTGGGAAAACATTTCAATATTTACTCAAAATGTCACAATTTCAGCCGTCCAACTGGAATTTCTGGAGCCTCTTCACCTATTCCGTCTTTCTATTGTTTGCTCCACTTTTCAGTGTTCAGTAATTCTCCCACTCAATCAGTGACCCATTTCAAAAACACAGAATAAAGAAAAGTACAGCACAGAAACAGACGCTTCGGCCCTCCAATCCTTTGTCCATCATGATGTCCAACTAAAATAAAACATGCTGTTCTATTTCCATCTGTATCCTTCAATATCCTCCTTATTCATTTACCATCCAGATGCCACTTAAATGTTGCTAATGTGTCAAATTCCATCACCTCCCCTGGAAGCGCCTTCCAGGCATGCACTACTTGCTGAGCTTCTTTCACAAATCTTCCTTCAACTTTCCCCCCTCACCTGAAGCCTGTTCCCCCTTTCCTCCTACAACAGGTCACTAATGAACTAACAAGCAATGAAATAGAAGGTGCTGGTCAGCAGCCTGATTTGCTGGAAATCCCAGCCATCACCCGAATCATTTGTGTACCGTGTAGATGATACACAGCAACACATGACAAAAACTCATTCCCAGTTCATTCCAAACCCGCGATTTCTCACACCTAAAAGTACAAGAGCAGGCCTAAGGCAATTCCTTGAATTGCTCATTCCCTTCTACGCCAGTCAACATGCTGAGTTGGGACGATATCGGGGTTGCCTCATTTTCGTGTGAGCTCAGTTCCCAATGTCACTATGTCTGCACCAGTGCATCATGTACTGCAGCCAGGCAGCAACAAACGCTCAGAGATCAATTCCTGAAGACATCTGGGTGCAGACAATAAATGCCGCCATTGCCAGGGACACTGACTTCACAAGAGAGAGCATAATAATAATAAGGGTGCAAAGGCCTTGGCTGAATTTAGGGTATTAACTTTTTTTGAAAGAGATACAGAGACATGGAAAGTTTGGTACTGTAAGATGTAGGCCCATTTAAAGACAACAACACGCTATTTGCATAAAACAGTAAGGAAGCAAATGCATCACCCCGTGACTGACTATTCGATCTATCAATAATATTTTACCTTAAACTATGAGACCTAACACGTAATCAATAATTGTCCGTGTTACGAGTGGAATTAATCAGATAACATCGTATTCGGAGTTGAAATCCACCGTTAAACACTGGGACCATTTAGCTCGCAGCAGGAAGGACAGATTATGATTCGCTCGTGGAACTATAATTTTCAAATGTATGGCCACACCAAATTAACACTGATAAGATATCACATTTAGAATATAAGCGGACATTTATCCAATCTTTGCGAGACAGGGTGATATTTTTCTGGGGTCTGGAGGCCGAAGCGAACGGTACAAAATGGCTCAAAACATTTTACAAGGAAACGGTGGAGTTCGCCAATCTGAAATGAGTGACGAGTTTTCATAGCTCAGAATAAACAACAGAAAGTTGAGTGGATACTGAGAGTTTCTGGGAACAGGGTGATAAGTATCTAGTGATTGATACACAAAGCTGATATTAGTGTATGGTTTAGAAAGCTTTGTTGTGATTTCTAAAGCTCATTGCTCCAAATAACAATCAGAAAATCTCATGCTGCCAATTTGCAGAAGAAGTCGGATTTTTCACTTCTCCATTATTTCGCTGGAGCGACTGATATTAAATATATTGCTTAATATGCCAGTTAAAGCAATGTTGGTCCCACATAGATTTAATATTTAACTTTTCAATATTTACAGCCGTGTCCACTACTCCAACACAAAATAATTTGTTTAACATATGGCAGCTCACTGTCCCACAGGACGAGCATACAACTCCTCCACTGAGAAATATCTATCCCAAATTTGTGTACACATTCAATTGATAGTAACTCTAACATTTACTGGGATTCCGGAAGCGGTTAATTCACGTAGATTCCATTCGGCAATCTATGCTATTCTAACAGTGGTGGCGATCTGCACCCAAACTGCGCTGTTCAGCTAGAATTTCAATTCATGTCTGTTCCGTCTGTGCAACAGACCCAGTGGAGTATTTAATTCTATCTGCTGCCGTATCTGAGTTGGATTACGTGGTAAATCTATGTTTCTTATTCATTTGCTGCTTTGTGGAGACTAATGAACTAAAAATGCAAATTTTCTCAAAGTATGTTCTTATGAGCTTCTACAAGTTCAGCCAACGATTCGAATATTCACTTCATAATTGCGAGCTAACGGGCGATTCAGTAGCAACAAAAAACGTCAAATTTTAATGAGATTAGTTTATTGGGCATAGGATTTATTACATTGCAATATTGCATTTGTTTATTTTTAAGACATGTTCCTCCAAGCAAGTGCAAAGTCCAAACAGTATTTTTTCAAAGATTTTATTTCGCGGACTCTCGTTCCTTTACTGTGTGAAGTGTTTGACAACAGTAACGGGGCGCTTCTCTATCAGTTAACCAACATTTTCAGTGGCGTTCGCATTAATGAATATAACCAAAGAGGCACGTTGGGAACCAAGCAAAAATGAACCAACTGAACAACTTAAACAACAACCAAGTCAACAACTTAAATCGGAACAAATCTACTTGGCCTGTGGAAGGAGATGAAAGAACATGTCTCGAACTGCCACAGAAAACGGCAAGAGACAAAGAGAACATGAAACCCTGGCATACTTCTTGAGAAATAAAAATAATTAAAACCTGAAATAAATCACTGCATAGAAATATTAATTTAACACATTCTGGTAATATTCCGGGAAGAGATATGAGGCAATTGGGCAAGAAAAGTCACCAGGCAAATCACGCATATTTAGCAAATTACATAATCAACATAACAAGATAAGCATTTTCTTCATATTAATGAAAATAATTAATGCCATTCTTAATTGCACTACATATTAATGTGTTAAATGCATTATTCACAGAACTAGTCCAACACTCTGAGGCTGAAGCACCTATTTTAAACAATTTGTTTGTTTGACCTCTACACGGGGTTCAGACGGAAAATGTAATGAGAAATACAACATAGAACCTAGAACATTACAGCGCAGTACAGGCCCTTGGGCCTTCGATATTGCGCCGACCAGTGGAACCAATCTAATGACCCTCTAACCTAAACTATTCCAATGTTATCCATATGCCTATCCACTGACCATTTGAATGCCATTAAAGTTGGCGAGTCCACAACTGCTGCAGGCAGGGCATTCCACGCCCTTACTACCCTCTGAGGAAAGAACCTGCCTCTGACATCCGTCCTTTAATTACGACCCCTCAATTTAAAGCTATGTCCCCTCGTGTTAGCCATCACCAGCCGAGGGAAAAGGCCCTCACTGTCCACCCTATCTAATCCTCTGATCAAGGTTAGGTTACAATATCAAGGGAAGTATGTGTGGATGGTCATTGCCAAAATTCCTGCATTTTTAAACACAGTGAGTTGGCTTCCAATCAAACTCATTTTCAGCAGATTCTAACAGCGACTGCTCTAATTTGTACCAACACAATTCAAGTAGTCCGAAAAGAGGTTTTGCAGTAATATCTTGTCCATGTGCGAATAAAGCATTTCTATTCAATTTTGTATTTAAATCTCAGGTTGCCTTCAGTCTCGGCCGAGAAATTAAAACATGCATTAATCAGATGTTCTATATTCTAAATATATTTGAAAGGAAATAATTAAAAAAATCTAAATTATTCGCCAACTGAAGCTTCTGCTACTTAAATTCCCAATTCCAATACACACTTATAACAACGAAGGGTGCATTTGAATATAATAGAGCCTTTTCCCTAACTGGAGCGGAGAATCCAAAATATTGCTAGAAAAAAATGTATAAATTTCCAGATTTAGATTTGATCGCCCATTTTGATTTTCAACTCCAATTTATTTATTCTGCACACCAATGTCAGGTAGACGGCGATCAAAAACAATTTCCATTGGGCCTTTGTGGCCTCAGAGCAGTATTCGGCAAAAGTGTGAGTTCCCTGGTGCAAAGTGACTGTGCCGGGTAGCATAAAACCAATTCAGTCTAACCCCACTATCCTGTTCTTGACTCCTTTGTGCTTTACAATACTTCATACGCATAAGCAAGTATATTTTCAATGTGCTGAGCACTTCTTCATCCTCCAGCTTTTTAGACACTGAACTCGCCTCCTCTCATTGTAAATTGATGTACATTAATATCCCATTACCTCCAGATGACACATTGTTCAAATCATCAACTTTCCCTTACATCGGTCACCAACATTTTCATTATGAAAGCTCAATATAGTCAGATGTATGTTAACATTTTATGTCAGTGAATTATCAACAGACATCAGGATACTTTCAATTAATAATAACTCACAGTTGAGAAGCTGCAATGCAATTAGAGTCAGGAAGGAGCGCAGCATCGTCCCGACTGTCGGTTACTGCGATCAGACTTGACTATTCACCGAGTTTTGTACACCGTTACCGGGCTGGCCTTCCAACACTTTCTAAAACACCAAACGCTCCAGTAATGAATTCTTTGTTCAGAAAATAATGTTTCCTCCCCTCTGATCAACTGATTCTCCCATGTGTGAAATGTTAATTGCGTTTGATAAAAGGTACCAATGACAGTTATATCCACCTCCTTGCCCTGTGCGGCTGATCAGGCCTACATTTTTGATAAGGAAATGAGTCACGAACCCAGCATCGGATCATAGAATCATCATATCTTACAGCACAGACACAGGCGAGTGAAGGAAATGCAATTGGTAAATGTTTGTAAATCATATTCGGCCTGGCCTGGACTGGATTATGTAAAATTATTTTTGTTCTGTTTTACCACTTACGGACAATTTCCGAGCAACAGTTGAAGGCCGTGGAGAGAATAAGTGTTAAAATTCCCCGGTTAAATCTGGGACTGCTGTGATGTGGAGAAAATGCGTAAATTACATGTCAGATCCAATCACTTTCCTCAAGAAATCTGTGAGTGAGGGTTCTCACCGACAAGTCCAATCCAATCGGCTGTTTAAGGCTCCTACAGAGTCCGAATACAGCCTGTATTCACAACCTGATTTTCACACCTTCAAAGGGGAAAAGTGAAGAAATTTCACTTCAGCAGTAACTCAAGCAAGAAGTTCAAATCTGTAACATCTGGATTTTTTTTCCCCGAGTGAAAACAGACCTTTTGCTCCTTGCTCTGAGAACAACCTCCAAAGTATTTACTGTCTTCTATTCAGAGAACAATATTCTCGAAATACAGAAAGCCTAATTCATGTATAATTTTAATATGTAGCACCTCTATACGGAAATCTTAGATAAAATGCTTCTGTTAAAAGACTGTTATTCTCTATTGGGACATAATTACTTTTTAAACATACTTTATAAGCACCATGACATATCTGAGCGATTTTGCTGCCTCCGCCCAGTTTAGAGTGACAGAGTTCGGCGGGACTGTGCCGCTCAGAAATATTTCTGATCTGCTGCACAAATGTAATTTTATTTTCATGATCAAATTGACAGTTATTTGAGTGAATGTCTTTACAGGGCCGCGTTTAGAGAAGGGTAGCCCACGGACATATTTGTTCCATACAGGAAGAAATGATTCCTGAGAATCTGAGCAACTGGTATTGAGTTATATTCTGTGTCACCCCGAAGCAGCTCACTGTCTGTTCAGGCTCAGGACATTCGCTGCGCGTTTTCCTGTGTTGCTGAACCGACAGGAAACACCTGGCCTTGTGGTCAGGTCTCTGCTCGCATGTTAGTCGCTGCTAGACTTTAACATTGACAGATTGCAATTGGGCATTCGAACTTGGGAGATCTAAAACTTTAAGTACATTCATGAATTCACCAGCAGCATATGACAGAATGACATCAACAAATACTCCTGATTATCCGGGGCCTCCAGGAATTGAATGTTGCTGAACATTTTGACATTTCAGTTGTGTTCAAATGCCTGACTGGCTCACTCTGCCTATTAACATTCAGTGTCACAGGCCTGACCACGTTCACTGTGTCCTTTGAGATTCAGCGTCTCAGGCTTGGCTGAGGTCACTCTGTTCTTTCAGATTCAGTGTCACATTTCTGGCTGCATTTGAACTGTTGTTTGAAATTCAAGATCTCTGTCCTTTGAGACTGAGTGTCACAGTCCTGCGCTGTTCACTCTTCCTTTCAGTTTTAGTGTCACAGGTCTGGCTGAGTTTACTGTGTCCTTTGAGATTCATTGTCACAGGCCTGGCTGGGTTCATTCTGTCATTTGAAATTCAATGTCACTGGCCTGACGAAGGGGTGAACCCCAAAAACTTGTGGGTTTACTATCAGATAACTGGTTGGACTTTAACCTGGTGTTGTGAGACTTCTTACTGTGTTCACCCCACTTCAACACTGACATTTCAACATCATAGATTCACTCTGTCCATTGAGATTCAGTGTCACGGGCCTGGTTGGATACACTGAGTTCTTTGAGATTCCTTGTCACAGCCCTGCCGGGGTTCACTCTGTCATTTGAGATTCAGAGACCTGGCTGGGTTGGAACTGTTATTTGAGATTCAACGTCTGAGGTCTGACTGGGGTCACTCTGTCCTTTCAGATTCAGTGCCACAATCTTGGTATCCTTTCAGTCTGAGTGTCACAGGCCTGGCTGGATTCACTCTGTCCTTTGAAATTCAGTTTCACAGGCCTGGCTGTGTTTAATCTGTCCTTTGAGATTCAATGTCACAGACAAAATTGGGTTCAATGCATACTTACATATTCGGTGTCACAGACCTGGCTGCATACACTGTGTCCTTTGAAATTGAGTGTCACAGACCTGGCTGAGTTTATCTGTTATTTGAGATTCATTGTCACAGGCCTGACTAATTCACACTGTCTTTCACAAACAGTGTCACAGGCCTGTCTGGATTTGTCCTGTGCTTTGGGATTCAGTGCTAGAGGCCGGGTTGGGTTCACTTTGTCCTTTCAGATTCAATGTCAGAGGCCTGGCTTTGTTGGAACTGTTATTTGAGATTCAAGCTCTGAGTCCTGACAGAGTTCACATCTACCCTTTGAGATTCTGTCTCACAGGCCTGGCTGGGTTCTCTCTGTCCTTTCAGATTTGGTGTCACAGGCCTGGCTGGGTTGGAACTGTTATTTAAGATTCATTATCACGGACCTCACTGTGTTCACTCTGTCCTTTGAGATTCTGTGTCAAAGTCCTGGTTGGAGTCACCCTGTCGTTTAAGGTTTAGTGTCAAAGACATTGCTAGATTCACTCTGTACTTTGAGACTGACTGAGACATGCCTGGCAGGGTTCACTGTGCCCTTGGGAATTCTGTGTCGTAGGCCTGGCTGGATTCTCTCTGTCCTTTCGGATTCAGTGTCACAGTCCTGCCCTGTTCACTCTGTCCTTTGAGATTCAGTGCCACAGTCCTGCCCTATTCTCTCTGTCCTTTGAGATTCACTGTCACAGACCTGCCTGTGTTCACTTAGTTATTTGAGGTTCAGTGTCACAAACATGGTCGGGATCACTGTATCCTTTCAGTTTGAGTGTCACACGCCTGCCTGGATACACTACGTCCATTGAGATTCAGTGTCATAGGACTGGCTGAGTTCACTGCATCATTTCAGATTCAGTGTGACAGGCCTGGCTGGGTTCAATTATTGTTGAGTTTCAGTGTCACAACATTGGCTGGAGATGGAGAGATTGAGGTGGCGAATTGAGTGCAGTGAGGCAGCATCAACAGTAGATGGAGACAGTTAGGGACAAGTTCAGTTCAGTGAGATAGCATCACCAGCAGATGGGCAGAGTGAGGGGTAACTGATTGCATTGAGGCAGCACCACCAGCAGATTGAGACAGTGAGTATTCCAACTGATTGCAATAAGACTAAGATACCAGGAGATGGAGACAGTGAGGAGGTAACTGAGAGGACATGGACAGATTGCTACAATGCGGTCATCAGTCAGGATACTTGAGGGATATGGAAGGTCACAGGCTGGAAATTGAATCATGGTAAACAGAAGGATAGCAGCAGGATGTGGGAGATCACAGATTGGTGAACTGTAGCAGTAAATGAGGACGTAGGGTAGATTTTGGAGGACACAGACAATGTGGTCAAATGTAGGGATGACTGAGGATAACAGAAGGCTTTCGAGGTACAAAGAAAGATTGTTGATTTGCAGATAGCAGTGAGGATAATAACAGTGTTTGGGGGACACAGACAGATGTGTGAGAGGTAGAAGACTGCGGATAGCAGCAGGATGTTACAGGACCCAGTAGTTTGATAAGATAGTTAGCAGTATGGATAATAGCAGGTTTTGGGACGACATACAGATTGCTGAAATGTAGTAAATAATGATGATTATCATCCAATTTGAGAGGACATGGAGAGATGGGAGAAAGGCAATAGCAGCGAGAGAGACAACAGGAATTAGCAGAACAGAATGGTGAAATGTTGTAATGAGTGAGGATAGAGCTAGCAATCTGGAAGGCAGTCAGTTTCCTTTAACGTGACAAAGAATAAGGATAACAGGAGTATTTGTGAGGACAGATAGATGGGGAAGTCCAATAATCATGGACAATATAGGCAGGATTTGGGAGCTGACGGCCAAATGGAAACATCGCAAAATAAACTTGTCAGGGCGCAGACAGAATGGTGAAGGTTTGCAAATATTGGGGATATGTCCAAGGTTTCTGTGGACACTGATTGTTGTAAAGCAGTTCGCAGTGAGAACATCAGCAGGCTTCTGGAGAACACGGATTAGTGTTAAAATGTTGTAAGCAGTGTGGGCAACAGCAGGTTTCAGGGGGATACAGACAGAATGGTGAAATGTAGTAAACAGTGTGGATAACCGCAATGTTTTGGAGAACACACACGGATGGTTGAAATATTGCAAAGAGTGATGGTAGAGACAGGATTTAGTAAGTCAATGGCAGACTGGTGGAATATAATGAAGAGTGAGGATAACAACAGGGTTTGGGAGGATGCAGCAAATGGATGAAATGTGTTAACTGTGCGGATAGCAGAGGATTTGTGTGTTTGGGGTGGTGCTGGAATGAAGCATGGTGCTGTATTGAGTAGTTGGGGAAATACAGTTCTGTATGTGGCGATCTAGAGCACAGGAATAAACAGAAATGAATCCAACCGTGTATCTAACTGTCATCATCTTTATTTAATAGTATAAGAATGGAAGCCGCTACAAAATGGAATTCGAATACATATGACAATAATAAGCATCAAATTCTGAATTATAATCCCGGCTCTGCTCCACAATGTAATGTGAAATAAGAGCTTTAATATGGACAGTGAAATACCGGATACACATTCTATTGTGTTTCTCATTAAACAGGATGCAGACTTACTCAAACTGAGAAGAAAAATGCAAATTCATTCGAAAAAAAAACAGGGGAATGAGCGACTGATTCAGAAACTACAAAACCGATACCTGGGGTTGAAGGACATTCCACACAGTGATATTTGTGGAAAAGTTCAGGTGTCTCCCCTTTGATGTAATGCAGAGTCATATATCTGAAGACACCACATCCTGGATTTGGATTTGTTGATGACAATTACCTGAAACTGTAAAATAAATAGAGTGAGAATTACAACCAATTCCACAATCAGATAACACATCACGTGCTGTTTGTTTTTACAATATTCCAGTCCAACCGGCTGTTTATTTCTCTCTAAAACACACAGCACCTTCTCTCTGATCCTTTCATTGTAATTCACCACTGGGAATACTGCAGGGTTTGGATCTTGCTGGATGGTAAGGAGATGATAAGGAGAGTTTTGGACCGCTACATTTCTAGCGGCAGCTATTGGGAAATGTTAGGATGATGTAGAACTTCCTGGGACGTGAGAGATGACGAGACTGCACCCATTTCCTCTTAATCTTCAAGAGGCAAAACTCCAAGTTCCGGGAGTTAAAATCCCGCTCATTGAGGTCGCGCTTTGACCATATTGTAGATCAGAATTTAAGCAAAGATATATGTTTTATTTTAAGTCCTCTTGAATAGAGCATTTGGTGAACAGTTAGAAATGTAGCAGGTTTGGAGAAAGGGGTGGCTGGGACGAGGACGAAGGGAAGGCCTGTGGTAGACATGAGAGTTTGAATGAGAGAAAAGTGAATCCCGCCCAGAGCCAAAGGGAATGGAGATGGAGAAAGAAAAAAAAACAAATGAACAGAAACTGCCTGGAGCAGGGGCGGTGCTGAAACAAAATGGACTCACAGTTTACTTTCTCAAACTGTTTGACAGGATATTAAGTCCAGAAAGCTGTCAGGTGTGGAGGGTCTGAGTGAGTGGGAGGATTTCCCCTGGACCTGCTCCAGGCCCTGGTTTAAACTGTCATCTGTAGATCCAGGATGGGTGTGGCTGGCGGGGGAGGCAGGGTTCACTCTGGCTGATCTGCAGTGGTCATGTCAGTGCCCAGTTCGATCTGCAGCCCAACACACTGGGAAATGCGTGAAAGGAAATGAAGATTAGAAATCTAACTAATGTGTCAACTCCTTCAGAGGGTCACACACTGTATTCTGACAAAGTGAACTGGATTACACTGAATGGGAAGTCATGTAATGTAACCCTCACAGATTTCATGAATGAAGTACATTTTTTTCGGGGGTGGGGGGATGGGGGGATTAGCTTCAGACTCCAGCCTGGTTGTTTCAATAAACCGGAGCTGATGTCTATCTGTGTGTATGTGTGTCTGTTTCCCTGGGTCCGGTTCCCTGAGAGTTTAAAATTCTGCATCTCTCTCTCCCTCTCTCTCTCTCCCTCTCTCTCTGTGGAGCTGCTGGTTAAAGACACATTGACAATATTTATCTGACAGAAACTCCCCTCCCCCATTCAGTGCTTTTGATTTCAAAAACGCTTAGTTTTTTTTGCAGCTCTGATCTGTGGTGGCTCAATAAACATTAAGCAGAGAGCACACACATTCACACACACAGACAGAAAACATCGGAGATTGGTTTGGAAATAAGAAGTGGAAATATAAATGCAGCAACAAAGAACTTTGCAAGAAAGTGTTTGAGTTCAGGCAACTTAAGCAAAACGTGAACTTTGCAAGAATCAGCAAAACCTATAGCCGATGGAGTCCTGGATGAGCAAGTTATACAATCCACAGTCAGACCTGATATCTGTCTGGACAGTAAGAAGTCTCACAACACCAGGTTAAATTCCATCAGGTTATTTGGTAGGAAAAGCCACTAGCTTTCGGACCACTGCTCCTTGGTCAGGTGAATGGATTTCAGTTCCCAAACACGGCATATAAAGACACAAACTCAGTTTATAAACTGATGTTGTGAAACTTCTGACTGTGTTTACCCCAGTCCAAAGCCGACACCACCACATCATCTCTGTCTGGGCAGGGCTGCTGGTTACATTAAATCCATTTTCCCCTCATCCCCGAGTGAAGAGAGAGAGAGAGAGCCTTGGGATAAACAATTTGCCTGGTGCTCAGCAACGCACATAGACACAGCACCCCCACCCCCAACCCCTCAGAGACAGGTTGGTGTTGGACTGGGCCCTACCTGAAGTAGGTGGGCTCAGGTGAGATGCAGGAGATGTGGTTGGAGGGGGGTTGATTGGGGAGTTGTGGGCAGTTAGTGTGAGTCAGTGAGGGTATAAAAAGTCTGGGGATCAATTGTTCTGCATCTCTGCACGTGAATTGATAAGTGTCAGGTTAACTCTGTGTGTGTGTGTGTGTGTGTGTGTGTGTGTGTGTGTGTGTGTGTGTGTGTGTTTGCACTAATATTTAAAAACCCTTTTTACCCATCACACAACCCCTAGCCCTGGATCTATCTCCCCCACAAACAGGACTCTGGGACTGAGAACAAGCCTTACCCCAGGCTCAGGAATTTGAATTTCAGCTCCCTCTACCTCCCGGTGCTTTACAGTGAGAGGGAGAAAGAGAGACTGGAAATGCCATAATCAGGATCCACAGGGAATACAACACTGCAGGAGGGCACATCCCACCCTCAGGGCCTCTGTGTCTTTCCCCCACCATCTCCACTGAGTCCCTGACGTTCCCCAACCCTTCTCTGTTCAACCTGTCAAATGTGATTGCTCTATAATGGAATCGACACATCCCTCGAGGATTCCACGAGATATTTTGAACCATCAGTGATTCTCTTAGGCACAATTTGCAACCCAATCTGCTCTGATATCGCTCATTGTGCAATTAACTACACGACAATGCATCAATGATTCAATGAAGAGAGCGTCAACGCCTGTTGTGAGCGGAAGCAGATATATCTAATTTGAAATAATAACCTATTGAAGGCCCAACAAGGAGAATACAACAGGTGCAGGACCGTGACGGAAGTCTAAAATAATCAACGCAAATCATTGCCAATAACACCAGATTCGATCTATGTTTTGCAGAACTGACTCACCCAAACATGAGTACGGGTTGGCAATTCAACAACTATCTGGGAGAGGAGGTTCCACAATGGTGTGACAGGCCCGCATGTGAATATAATGGAGGAGGCTAAATCATCGCAGATAATCTACAGGCAGAAATGTTGGTTTGATGTTTCACATTAGTTTCATGTGTTCAGCATGCCAGTCTTCAGCCATTTTACACCCGTCCACGTGATATCAAGGAACGACTGAAGGTGCTGGAAAATGACCAGTCATTAATGCAGTTTATTCAAAGCCAATAGTGTGGAGTTTGTGTTGTTTTCACAAACAGCTAATCCCACAGATCACAAATAAGAGGGCTCATTTCTGGCAGTTAGCTAAAGTTCAACAGGCAGGGTAGCGGCAGGGCACCAGGCACCAGAGGCAAATATTCAACACATTACCCACTGCTGCATTCAGAATTATTAAAACATCTGGATTCAAAGAGAATTTTGCATGATGAGGACAGAGAGAGTTGATATCAGAGTAAGGTAGTGACAGGAGTGAGGGAAGAAAGAAACACATATTATGGAACACAGGAAAATAGGGAGGGAGAAAAACAACAAAAAAAAACCTGAACGCAGGCAGGGTAGTCAAGAATGGGGAAATAGTGCAATTAGAGATATGTAAGGGCACTAGTGATAAAAACTGACGACTTTAGTTCATATAACGCATTTTACACACTCAGAATATCCCACAGAGAATCATTGCCAATGCTAAATCTGCCGTCAATGAAATAACATACAAAGTGTTGCAGGGAATACAGCACAAACAAAAATGGCACGTATTACAAACTATCCGGGGATTTAATCTTTTCCAGTGGGTTTGTCAGTGAATAGCGATGTCTTAGCATAACGATTCCTCACAGCAGACACACGATATGTTGGAGAGCGGAAGATTGAACAAACACGACAACAATGACGAAAATAAGTGCCAAAGTAACCAGTGGACAAGTTAACCTTACAAATTATTTGCATTTTATTATGAGTCTCCGGTTGAATCATTTACCCGATTTTTATTTTTTAAGTTTGTGATCAGTCACCTGCATCAGAGAACACATTTAATCTCTGATCACAGGAACTGTTTGTCTGTGAGCTGTTCTTCAGTGAGAAGCAACTTGGAGCCAATCCCCACATTATGTGAGTGAACAGCTTAATCTTTAACAACTCTCAATATAAAGAACGTCCATACTCAAGTCACCTCATTGCAATTCATTGGAAAATGGGGAAAGCGCTGTGCACAGTGTTTGGTGTCTTGCTGCTGGTGCAGGAAATTGCTGTCCAAGACGTCTCCGTCTACACTCCTGACGAAGCAAGTCAGTATATCTTATGGTTACCAAAATACGGTTGTTCTTACTCTGTATTGTATCTTTTTTTATGCAACTTTCTACCACAAGTGTCCATCACTTGTTTGGTTCTCAGATCTGGCAAATGTCGCCGCTTTATTCCTGCCAAAATTTGAACGATTTCGTTTTAAATTCAACAATTTTCTTTCGCTTTCTTTTAGTCCAGCGTCCGACTTGCCCCTCGCCCCAGAGCACCCCCCGCCCCCCTCCACGATCTTCACATCTTTATCTCCTAAACGGATACCAGGCCCAAAATTTTCAGAGAACTCTGCTCTCCAAAAAGAATCAGACAAATCTCATCACTTCATCCAAGGTGAACTTCCCTTCTCCTTCTTGGGCTCAAGTTCTGGAGTTCCCTCACTGCTCCTCACTGATAGCTGATTTCAAATCTTATCCCAAAATTAACTCCATAGTGCATGTCTACAAGAAAGTCGCTAATAAATCCAATCAGGTGTACAAACGAATAAATATTAAATATAAAGTGAAGGGAGTTTATAACTCACTGTCACCAGCAATGATTTTTCTGAATAATGAAGATAAATGTCAGAGGAAGCTCGTTTAGCACATAAAGGTGAAAGATAATTTTGCAAGATTGTATTTTTACAACCGCCCTCATCAGTAACAAAAACGCCTCGGATTACGGATGTTCTAATGTCTACCGTCTATTTCATTCTCCATCAATGCATTCCAAAAAATCCTCTTTTGTTTTGTTTCAGAGGGATGGTTCGGATGCGGAATGTTTGGTGGGGTCTGCCAATATGAACCCTGCGCACCAGACCGGGTTCGACTGGTTTCTGATCTGTGTTGGTATGAACAACACTGCTGCGCGGATCCAGCACTTTTTGAATGAAATATCTGAATTGTAATAGTTTCCTTAGCAACCAGCTTCAAATCGGCCGTCCTTTCATTGTGGCTGCAACAGATCTCCGCATTTCAGAATTATAAAATATATCAATAAAACTCACTGGACTAATCACCGATTATTGTGCAGGTCTTGTTTCTCATCCGGTTTCTATATTCCTGCATTAACACAAAGGGAAAATATATCAGAAAATGTCACACTGAGGACATAGATTCATTCAGTGAAGAAACTGCCTTCAGGCGACTAATTTTGCTCCATAAATATCGATCACTAATGGTAAAGTAAACATATTTCTCTGTACTTATCCCATATTATTGAATATTAAAATCATTCAAGCACATTCAAATCCGTTTTAAGCTTGGAAATGTTCTGACCTTGCCTACCTGCCCAAGCTGCTTATTCTAATTTCACAATACATTTTGAGTGAACAAGTTGCCTTTTCTCAAATCCCATCTGAATCTCGTGACCCTCATCCGAAAAGTGCGCCTTCATTATTGGCCCCTCAACCAAGGGAACAGGCTTTACTCCAGAGACAGGCCAGTGAATAAACACAGGAGGCCCCAGTGACGTTCCCACTTCTATCAGTCACCTCCCCCCCGCCCCCCTCTGTTTCTCCCTCTCCGTCTCTTCCACACTTCCCCAGATCGGTATCTGTCCGATATACCATCTCTGCTCCTGGCTCTCGATAACCTGATTTCTGCTCTGGTTTTCTATCTCAAGGAGAATCTGGATTGAAATGCTCTCTCTCTAAGTTTCTGTCAGACCTTTCAAAATAATAATCACAATCAAAAAAAAATGAGAGGGGGCGGGGCAAGAAAATCCACAATCCCATTCTGAAGAGGCTGCTGCACATTTTATTGAACCGTTGAATTCAGTCACTTCAACCCTGTTGGGGAATTCAGCGAATGTAAAAGTGCTCCTGAGATTTAGATCTTGAAGTACGGCCGAGTCACAGAGGCTGCATTATTCCACAGGTAGAAAGAACAAATCCCCCTCCATCCCCCGAGTTAGACAGAACATTTTTTTTCATCCACATCCACAAATGCCAGCGCCCTGTCTAAAAACACAAGGAGGACTCTGACACTGAGAACAAGCCTTTCCCCCAGGCTCAGGAATTTGAATTGCGGCTCCCTCTCCTTCCTGAGTGCTTTACAGTGAGAGGGAGAAAGAGAGACTGGGAATGCTGCAATCAGGATCCACAGGGAATCCAACACTGCAGGAGGAAACAATTCACCCCCAGAGCCTCCGTCTCTTTCCCCTACCATCTCCCTGAGCCCCTGACATTCCTCAAACCGTCTCTGTTCAACCTGTCAAAAGTGATTGATCCATAATGGAACCAACACATCCATCGAGGATTCCACGAGATATTTTGAACCATCAGTGATACATTTTAGGCAAAGTTTGCAACCCAATCTGCTCTGATATCGCTCATTGTGCAATTAACTATGCCACAATGCATCAATGATTCAATGAAGAGAGTGTCAATGCCTGTTGTGAACAAAAGCAGAGAAATCTAATTTGAAATAATATCCTACTGAAGGCCCAACACGGAGAATACAACAGGTGCAGGACCGTGAAGGAAGTCTAAAATGTCAACGCAAATCATTGCCACTGACACCAGATTCGATCTATGTTTTGCAGAACTGACTCACCCAAAGATGAGTACAGGTTGGCAATTCAACATCTATCTGGGGGAGGAGGCTCCACAATGGTGTGACAGGCCCGCATGTGAATATAATGGAGGAGGCTAAATCATCGCAGATAATCTACAGGCAGAAATGTTGGTTTGATGTTTCACATTAGTTTCAAGTGTTTAGCATGCCAGTCTTCAGCCATTTTACACCCGTCCACGTGATATCAAGGAACGACTGAAGGTGCATTAAAACGACAAGTCATTAATGCAGATTATCCAAAGCCAATAGTGTGGAGTTTGTGTTGTTTTCACACAAACAGCTGATCCCACAGATCACAAATAAGAGGGCTCATTTCTGACAGTTAGCTAAAGTTCAACAGGCAGGGTAGCGGCAGGGCACCAGGCACCAGAGGCAAATATTCAACACATTACCAACTGCTGCATCCAGAATTATTGATACATCTAGATTGAAAGAGAATTTTGCATGATGAGGACAGAGAGAGTTGATATCAGAGTAAGGTCGCGACATGGGTGAGGGAAGAAGAAAACATATATTATGGAACACAGGAAAATAGGGAGATAGAAAAATAATAAAAAAGAAATCTGAACGTAGGCAGGGCAGTCAAGAATGGGGGAATGGAACAATTAGAGATATGTCAAGGCACGAATGATAAAAACTGATGACTTTAATTTATGTAACGCCTTTTACACACTCTGAATATCCCACAGAGAATCATTGTCAATGCGACAACTGCCATTAATGAAATAACAAAGAAAGTGTTGCAGGGAACACAGCAAAAAGAAAAATGGCACATTTTACAAACTATCGGGGTATTTAATCTTTTCCAGTGTGTTTGTCAGTGAATAGCGAAGTCTTAGCAAAACGATTCCTCACAACAGACACACAATATGTTGGAGAGCGGAAGATTAAACAACCACTACAACAATGACGAAAATAAGTGACAAAGTAACCACTGTACAAGTTAACCTTACAAATTATTTGCATTTTATGATGAGTGTCCGGTTGAATCATTTACCCGATTTCTTTTTTAAGTTTGTGATCTGCAACCTGCATAAGAGAACACGTTTAATCTCAGATCACAGGAACTGTTTGTCTGTGAGCTGTTCTTTAGTGAGAAGCAACTTGGAGCCAATCCCCACATTGTGTGAACGAACAGCTTAATATTTAACAATTCTCAATATAAAGAACTCCCACACTCAAGTCATCTCATTGCAACGCATTGGAAAATGGGGAAAGTGCTGTGCATCGTATTTGGTGTCTTGCTGCTGGTGCAGGAAATTGTTGTCCAAGACGTCTACGTCTACACTCCTGAAGAAGCAGGTCAGTATATCTTATGGTTGCCAAAATACGGTTGTTCCTACTCTGCATTGTAACGCTTTTTTTTGTACAACTTTCTACCACAAATATCCAAAAAATGTCACCGCTTTATTCGTGCCGAAAGTTGAATGATTTAGATTTAAATTCAACAATGCTCTTTAGCTTTATTTTTGTCCTCCGTCATAGTCCCCCCGTCTCCGCATCACCCGCCCCCATCCCCCCCACCCCGACACACACACACCTACGATCTTCACATCTTTATCTCCTAAAGGGTTACCAGACCCAAAATTTTCACAGAACTCTGCTCTCCAAAAATAACCAGCCGAATCTCATCACTTCATCCGAGGTGAATTTACCTTCTCCCTCTTGGGCTCAAGTTCTGGAGTTCCCTCACTGCTCCTCACTGACACTTGATTTCAAATCTTATCACATAATTAACATCATAGTGCATTATTATAAGAAAGTCACTAATAAATCCAATCAGGTGTACAAACGAATAAATATTAAATATAAAGTGAAAGGAATGTATAACTCAGTGTCACCAGCAATAATTTTTTTGAATAATGAAGATAAATTCAGAGGAAGCTCGTTTAGCACATGAAGGTGAAAGGTAATTTTGTAAGATTGTATTATTACAACCGCCCTCATCTGCACGTAACAAAACCGCCTCGGATTGCTGATGTTCTCATGTCTACCGTCTATTTCATTACCCACAAATGCAGACCAAAAAATTCCTCTTTTGTTTTGTTTCAGCGGAGAGGTTCGGATGCGGAATATTTGGTGGCGTCTGCCAATATGAACGCTGCGCACCGTTACAGGTTGAACCGGATTCTAATCTGTGTTGGTATGACCAACACTGCTGCGCGGATCCAGCACTTTTTGAATGAAATATCTGAATTGTAATAGTTTCCATAGCAACCAGCTTCAAATCGGCCGTCCTTTCATTGTGGCTGCAACAGATCTCTGCATTTCAGAATGATAAAATATATCAATAAAACTCACTGGACTGATCACCGATTATTGTGCAGATCTGGTTTCTCATCCAGTTTCTCTATTCCTGTATTAACACAAAGGGAAAATATATCAGAAAATGTCACACTGGGGGCATAGATTCATTCAGTGAACAAACGGCCTTCAGTCGACCACTTCTGCTCCATAAATATCGATCACTAAAGTAAACATATTTCTCTGTACTTATCCCATATTTTTGAATATTATAATAATTCAAGCCCACTCAAATCCGTTTTAAGCTTGGAAATGTTATGACCTTGCCTACCTTCCCAGGCTGTTTATTCTAATTTCACATTACATTTTGAGTGAAGAAGTTGCCTTTTCTCAAATCCCATCTGAATCTCGTGCCCCTCATCCTAAAAGCATGCACCTTCATTATTGGCCCTTCAACCAAGGGAACAGGTGTTTTTTTATTCATCCTCTCTATACCTCTATAATCCTATCACCTAAACCATGCCTCCCTTAAAGTTATTTGCTCTAAACAGAGAAATATAGAAAACAGAAGCAAGATTTGCCCATTTGCTGTTTTGGACCTATCCTCCCAATGATCTTGATCACGGCTGTTTATCAAGAGGTACACCAAATTTATTATTCTAAACACACAACTGTTGGGCCCGACTACTTTTCTCGTTGTGAATTTCATAGGCTCGTCATAGGCTCTGGGTGATTATTTTCAGCTCACCTCAGTTCTAAAAGTTTCATCCTTTCTCTGAAAATTACGTAACCGTTTTCCACATCCAACCAATTGGAACATTCTTTGTGATTCTGCCCTGTCCAATCCCGTTGGAATTTTATGCGTTTCTACAAATCTCCTCTCACTCTCCTAACCACCAATAAAAACAGTCCTCACCGAGGAGTATCTGCTCATATGACAGACCTGCCACCCCAGGAATCAGCCTGGTAAACCTTCGCCGTACTCCCTCTATATGGTTTTTTTTCCCCTAACCCTACAAATTAGTGCAGAGGGGATACCCGATTCTCTACACTGGTAGAGAATCCCACCCTTCCACCTCCTCTAACCTAATTATAAGTGTGTAGGAAGTTTTTTTTATATATTTTTATTTTTCTGCCTGTAATTAATTCAGGGATGGCAGTTCAGGCTGTAAGCTGCATCTCCTGTGGGATGTATGTAGTGAGAGACTCCAGCAGTGTTTCAGGTGATTTTACTTGTAGGAAGTGTGATAGATTGCAGTTTCTGGAGGAGCGTGTAAAGGAGCTGGAGGTGGAATTAGAGGAGCTCCGCATAATTCGGGAACTGGAGGAGGACATAGATAGGAGTTATAAGGAGTTACTCACTCCTAGAAATAAGTCTTGGGTCACTGCCAGGAAGAGGGGAAAGAAGCAGTTGGGGGGACAATCCCCTGGGGCTGTTCCCCTCCAAAATAGGTTTTCGGTCCTGGATGCTACAGTTGAGGAGAAATCAACTGGGGATAGCCAAAGGGAGCAGGTCTCTGGGGGTGAGCCTATTGGCAAGCCTCAGGTGGTTAGGGGTAAGAGATTGGGCCTCGTGATTGGGGACTCCACAGTTATGGGGACGGATAGGAGAGTTGGAGGTAAGGGTAGGGACTCAGGGCTGGTGTGTTGCCTACCAGGGGCTGGGGTCCAGGATGTATCGGACAGAGTATTCAGGACTCTTAGGGGAGAGGGAGATCAACCCCAAGTTATAGTTCATGTGGGGACACATGACATAGGGAGATTAAGGGAAGGGGATATTAAGCAAAGATTTATGGAGTTGGGGTGGAAACTAAAGGCGAAGTCAGAAAGAGTAGTTATATCTGGACTCTTGCCTGTGCCACGGGATAGTTTAGAGAGGAATAGAGAGAGGGAAAGTTTGAACTCGTGGCTGAGGGGATGGTGCAGGAGGGAGGGGTTCAGGTACTTGAGCAATTGGGGCTCATTCTGGGGAAGGTGGGACCTCTATAAGAGTGATGGTCTGCACCTGAACAGAGGGGAATCAATATCCTGGGGGGTAAATTTGCAAAGGCGATGCAGGGAGGTTTAAACTGATTCGGAGGGGGGGAGGGATAGTGAGGAAAGGGGGTGAAAGTGAGGGGGGCATAGTTGGGGAATGCAAGGCACGGCATAGTGGGGGTGGGGCGGAGCAGGGTTTGAAATGTGTGTACTTTAAAGCGAGGAGTATTCGGGTTGTTTTCGTTGGAAAGAAGGCGGCTAAGAGGGGATCTTATTGAAACATATAAGATGATTAGAGGTTTAGATAGGGTGGACAGTGATAGCCTTTTTCCTCGGATGGAGAAAGCTAGCACGAGGGGGCATAGCTTTAAATTAAGGGGTGGTAGTTATAGGACGGATGTCAGGGGTAGGTTCTTTACCCAGAGGGTGGTGAGGGACTGGAATGCCCTGCCTGCTGCAGTTGTAAATGCGTCTAGTTTGGGGGCGTTTAAGAGATCTCTGGATAGGTTTATGGACGAAAAGGGATTGGTATAGGCTAGTGGGTCATTGTTTTTGTAACTGGTCGGCGCAACATCGTGGGCCAAAGGGCCTGTTCTGCGCTGTAATGTTCTATGTTCTATGTTCTATATGTTCTATATCAAGGGCATCGTTCCTCAGGTAAGGATACAGAATTCAGGACATGGCCTCAAAAACGCCCTGCACAATGTTAATGAAACATCCCCATTGTTAGACTCAAATCCTCTTGCTATTAAGTCCAACATACCATTTCCCTCTGTTACTGTCTGCTGTAGCTGCGAGCTTCCTTTCAGATAAATAATTTAAAGAAAATTAAATTCAATCCTTTTGAAAAAAACAAGCAATGCCAAGTCACTTGTTCTAATGTTCCAGCCCAGGCGGCATTCTGGTAAATGTCCTCTGTACAGCCTCCAGTGTTACCACATATTTCCGGGAGTGAGGTGACCAGAATTGCACACAGTATTCCAGCTCTCATTCGCCATTCCCTCATTTTGTTTTTCCTCCAACAGCGATCTTGTCTCACTTATCAGAGAGAAATCAATCTGTCACTGCTCTGCCATTCTTACCATCCAATCATTATCAGCCTTTAAACAATAAACACTCTCCAAAGCATAGTGTCATCTGCAAACGTGTTAATTGTTCTCCCGTACCACATTACTATCCATGTTGTTTATGAATATAATAAACTAGAAACGTTCCAGTGCTGATCATTATAACTTTGGATACCGGCATGCCGTCCATCGAACAGTCTCATACCATAATACTTTGAGTCCCATTACTAAGCCAGTTTCTAATCCAGCTCGCCAAGTTTCTCCAAATTACACCTGGTTTAGCCTTTTCAATCAATCTCACAACTCGGAGCTGGCCAAATATTTTGCAAAGTTCCACAAAACTATGAGAACTGAACTTTCCTTGTCCACACAAAAAAAAACGACCAAAATTCTTCGGCATGACATCCATCTGACAAAACCATACTGGACATTCATAATTAACTGATGTCTTTCTAAGTGAATATTCATCTTTTAAACAAAGTACATTTTGGAAGTTCGAAATGGCAGAACTCTGAGAAACATTAAAAGATGAATCCAGGACTGCAAGCCAACAATTTCCTGAAAGTGGCAGCAGGAGAGGAGCACTTGGCCAAGAAAATACGTATCATGCCAGCCTTTATCTGTCGGTGTCTGGAGTATAAGAATTTTGCAGCTAGTTTGAACTTTAATCAGATATGGAACGCAGAGTACAGTTCTGTTTGGCACACGGAAGGATGTGATGGATTTGGATAGGGTACAGAAAACATTTTACCAGTTATCTGCTTTGGATGGTATTAGCTGGGAGGAGAGTTTGGACAGAGATTGTTCGATTTCAGTTGAACTTTGGAGGATTAGTTATCTGATAGAACTTTGCAAAATTAAGAGAGTCGTGGATAAAATGGAGAGTCGAAGTCGTTTTCCAGGGGGAAAGAAAAACATCAATCATTAGGGTACCGAAGTTGAAGGCAAAATGGTGAATGCTTGAAGGAAATGTATCAGGTAATTTCTTTACACGGGGGAGGGGGAGAGGGTAAGTTCTTGAATGTGTGGTCAGTGGAGGTTGGAGGAACAGATTCAATAACAACGTTAATGAGGAGTCTTGACAGTTACAGGAATAGAACAAAGAAGAAAGAATAAAGAACAAGAAACAGCCCGGGAAACAGGCCCTTCGGCCCAACGAGCCCGCGCCGCCATTTTAACATTACCAGTTCCCCGTCCACCCATGGCCCTTATCTATTGTTTACGGCATTACTTTAGGGAAACTATTTTAGGGACAATTTATTACCTCCAATCAGCCTAATAGCACATCTTTGGGGTGTGGGAAGAAACCGGACCACTCGGAGAAAACCCACGCAAGCACGGGGAGAATGCACAAACTCCCACAGACACTGGCCCAAATCCATGTGTCTGCACAGCAAACAGTGATAGTCACTGAGCTGTCGTGTTGCCCAGAATCTGGTCCACTTTAAGCACCCACGAACGACATGAAGCACTAGGCCACTCTCGAACATTCAAGAGCAAGCCTTGTCCGACCCATCGCGTGTATGCCCCTCGTTGGACAACAAGGAGGACCGACTTAAAACCTGTGAATGAAAAAGAGAGAGAAAAAAAAACATTATTGTTCTACCATATCCATTTACCTTACCAGGGACGCCCCAATGCTAATGACCATTATTTAAAACAATCTCCTATATCCAGCCATCTCCAACCCAGTCATTCCTGCTCTTTTCATTGAGGAAGTTTTGGGACATGGATTAGCTCCTGCTCCTCCCCTCTCTCTGCTGGGTTAGTGGGAATCCAGGATGTGAACAATTTCACTCTCCCTCAATCCGATGGGGGGAATATTTCTCCATGGTTTTTTGTGTGTGACCCTCACTTCAGTTCCCAGTGGGTGTGGTGCAGCAGCTTAAAGAGGTGGTCAATGAGAGAAGCAGGGACACAGAGATCTAAATGTTGTGTTTGTGTGTCAGACATGTTAAAAATGTGGGATTGTTTCCCCCTCAGTGGGAAGAGAGTCAGTGAAGATATTTTGCAGAATCCTGTAATGAATGTGCTCTATTCTATCCCTGACCCAGTGTCTATCTCCGCTGGGAGCACTGGGTCAACAATGTTGGGTCCCAGACATGAAAATATCTGACTCAGAATCAAAGATATGGAAGTAAAACTGAAAAACAACCAGTTCAACAATTGGGTATTTCATTGATCGTTAGAGGAAAATGTTTTTATTCTTTTTATTGTAGTTTTTAAAGCAAGTGAGTGACTCTCATTGACATGAATTAACCGTGTCCATCAGTGCAAGGGAAATGTTCACAAAACTGGGTTTACCGCTGGATTTGTCAACTGTTTTGTTGCTGATCTTCAAGTGGATGGCTTCATGTCCCACCACACAGGAGTAAGAAGCGCCGCTGGACCATTCCCCTGCTGCAATGGATAACAGGCTGTACATGAAGAAGGAGCTATCGCCGTTCTCCGCCACCACCTCGGTGTTCCTGTAGTTGCCGGGATTCACCGGCTTGTCGTTGATGGTCCACTTGACGAAGATCTCTCGGGGGGAGAAACCTCTCACTAAGCAGCTGAGGGAGACGAAACTCTGAGCGGAGACGTCTTCTGCCGAGGGCAGGAGGACAGAGACGACCGGTTCCCGCGGATGTGGGTCTGCAGAAAATGTACAATAAATGTCAATAAACTGGAGAATTCTGGAGACAATGAAACCACTGGTTAGATCTCAGGGAAATGTGCTTCGCTTCTGATTTTAACTGTTCCCATGTTTGATTTGCAGCTTGGAGGAGAGGTGAGCACAATTGTTTCCTCAAATAACTCGGGGGGGGGCGGAGTGGAGAGATTCAGAAAGTTTACAGCACAGAATCAGGCCATTCGGCCCAACTGATCTACTTTGTCTTTTTGGTTTTCTGGTTTGTGATGCTCCACATCAGGCTCCTCCCTTCTTCTTCGATCTAAACCCAATAACATCGCCTTCAGTTCACTTTTCACTCATCAACACATCAAACTCCCCAGAAAAATATCAATCGGCCCAGAGTCGTTTAGTTCAGGGGAGAACATTAATGCACCGAATACTAAATATTGACTAGTACACTTACACTGGAGATAGACACAGTGATGCATTTACATACAAACATAGAACATTACAGCACAGTACAGGCCCTTCGGCCCTCAATGTTGTGCCGAGCTATGTCCAATCCCAAGATCAGTCTATCCCACTCCCTATCATTCTGGTGTGCTCCATGTGCCTATCCAATAACCACTTGAAAGTTCCTAAAGTGTCCGACTCCACTATCACAGCAGGCAGTGCATTCCACACCCCAACCACTCTCTGAGTGAAGAATCTACCTCGGACATCCCTCCTATATCTCCCACCATCAACCTTATAGTAATGCCCCCCCTAGTAACAGCTACATCCACCCGAGGAAATAATCTCTGAACCATCACTCTATCAATTCCCCCTCATCATCTTATAAACCTCTATTAGGTCACCTCTCATCCTCCTCCACTCCAAAGAGAAAAGCCCCAGCTCCCTCAACATTTTCTCATAAGACCTACCCTCCAAACCAGGCAGCATCCTGGTAAATCTCCTCTGCACTCTCTCCAATGCTTCCACATCCTTCTTACAGTGAGGTGACCAGAACTGCACACAATATTCCAAATGTGGTCTCACCAAGGTCCTGTACAGTTGCAGCATAACCCCACGGCTCTTAAACTCAGACCCCCTGTTAATAAACACTAACACACTATAAGCCTTCTTCAAGACATCTAATGCAGCAAACTACATGACAATAACTTAGAAGTTGTTGTCTGCTTTGTAGCAACTGTAATAGATCCCTAATTCCGATGAACATCAGAATGATACATGTTGTCCTCTGTTTGAGTCTCTTACCCTGAGATGCGCTGATGTTCTGACTCTGAGTGTTTCCTTGGTGAGTGACCTGGCAGGTATAGACCGCTTTGCTGAACCATTCCCCAGCGGAGACTGTCAGCTGGATGCTGGCCGAGAAGTTCCCGTTCAGTTCACAGGGGGAGAGGTGACAATTCCTGAATGTGTGGGTTCCCCATTCTTCAGACACTCCACTTCCATTGACCCTGGCTGGGAATCGATGATTGAACAAACGATGATTGCGAATTTCCTGTGTGAGATTTCTTCACTGGAACTCACGGTGAGGATAACAGTTGGAGGGACCCCAGTATCAAAACCTTCAGAGAAAAAAAACAGATCACTCATTTCCAGCAGAAGATGTGGATCAATTAAACTTTTGTCAACAGAAGGTAGTAAGGGTGTGGAATGCCCTGCCTGCAGCAGTTGTGGACTCGCCAACTTTAAGGGCGTTCAAATGGTCAGTGGATAGGCGTATGGATAACATTGGAATTGTTTAGGTTAGAGGGTCATTAGATTGGTTCCACTGGTCGGCGCAACATCGAGGGCCGAAGGGCCTGTACTGTGCTGTAATGTTCTATGTTCTAACTCATTTGCAGTCAATAGACACTAACTGGACCAATCCAGAGGGCCGGAAGATGCACATCTATTGAAATGAGTTCTAACCAAGGCCCTACATGTTAACCACAGTGTTTCTGTTTTACACAAGCTCCACCACACTTACATGGTATTTCAATGCTCTTGACTGTGCTGATGTGTCGAACCTCACAGTCAATTCTGGGACATTCTCCCACTGAGTCGCTGATGGTTCACTGGCTGCTCAGGGTGTAGGTTCCCTTTGTGTTTCTCACTGATGGGTAAGGCTTAAACCCACTGGGGACCGTTTGCCCATTTATCTTGCAGGTCACTTTGTAGATATCTGGAGAGTAATCCATCGCCAAACATCAGAAGGTGATGGAGCCGTCGGAGTTGTGTTGCTGACAGGGGGAGACCAGGCCGTAGAGATTGGGCGGAGATTGTTTCGCTGGCAAAGAATGGCCAATTGAACAAGTTAGACTCTTACTTGCATTTATTAAGTCATCAAACATATTGTTACAAATAGGTTTCTATATTAGATATAGCTCTTGGTGTTAAAGGGATGAAGGGATATGGGTAGTAGGTGTGATCAGGATAGTGATGAGCTCTGACCAAAGTGAATGGCGGAGTAGTCCCAAAGGGCCAAATGGCCTACTGCAGCTTCTATTTTCTATGTTTCTATCTCCAACACTGATTAGAATTATGAACTTATCCCTAATATTTCCCGATGAAATCTTTCATCCGCCTTTGAGATGATGTTACTTCTATCATTTGGGAATTGTCATCTCTGTAGAAACTCATATCCCTGTCTCCACTTCTATCAAATTAGGAAAAAAAAAACACATTCTGTTAGTCTCACAATGACGTGTCATTCATTGGCTTAACAGAGAACAGCAAAAATGTTCCCCATTATTGCAGCAACTATTTATTTCTCAACAACAGCAGTGTGTGACAAACCGCTGTTTATTTCTCAAACAACAACACTTTGTGATAAAGAAGTTCTCCCTTCATTCAGACTATCCACTCACCTGATGAGGGAGCTCCAACAGCTTGTGATTCCAAATAAACCTGTTGGACTTTAACCTGGTGTTGTGAGAATCCTTCCTGTGCCCACACCAACCTCACTCCGGCATCTCCACACTAGTTTTGGAAATTGCCTGTGTTCAAACTGATTGGTGCCCCTTCCTCTCTCCAACTCACTGCCTCTCACTGCACAAACCAGAGATTAGTGACTTTGCTTCAAAAATACGTCCGGAATGAATACTCACTGAATGATCAGGAAACTCGAAATGTGATTATAAATTCAAATAAATCCAACATTGACTCATTGAAGGATCACACATTAATACCTAGAGTTTCCCATTCGGGCCCTGAAGTCTCCTCCAACATTCACTGAGATTACAGATGAGCTGATTGTGGTGCTAGCTCTATTCTGAACCCCCTCACTCTGCCCATCCATCACCCGCTCTCTGCCCATTTCCCCAGCTCTTTGCCCTTTCCCCTGGCTCTCTGCCTGTCACAGTGGCTCTTTTCCCCTTTTATCCGGCTCTCTGTATTTCCACCTGGTTCTCTACACTTCCCTCCAGCTCTGTGCCCTCTCCCCCGGCTCTCTGCTCTTTCTCTGTATCTGTCTGTATCTCTGTCACACCGTACAAACACTTTCAACAGGATCAGGTATAACATTTACAGAAATGTTTAATATAAATTCCAATTAATGTATAGAATAAGCAGAAAATATTACACAGCAGCACCAGCATTGTGAGTGAGTGGAACATTTTCACTGGATAAATGTAGAAATTTTAGATTTATTTAAATTTTGGTTTACATTTCAAACACTTGTGCAGTCCATGGTTCAAACCGCAGCCATTAGATGTCACCATATTTAAACATTTGGAAGGTAAAAGTTCCAGCCATCAAATGTCACCGAGATTAAACATTGCAGGGACCCCAAATTGTAAATGCAGTGACAAACTATGTTCTGAACGAGTGGCGTAAGCCGATACCAGTAAAGATTTTAAACATACAAACACAATAAAGCCTGCTTTATTTCTGTCTGCAGTCATGCATCAAACAGTTGCGAACCCACAGAATGTTCATATTCAATCAAAGCGTGTAACAGCTCAGTGTCACTGAGTTCAAACAATGCAGAAACACTAAATTAATTCACAAATGTTACGTGTTTAGAGTCACCCAGATACATAATCTCCTCACCACAGAAAAAGAAACGCATCAGTGACAGACTGAACCCCACTTCATGCAGAAGCAGCACAATTCTACAAACACTTTCAACAGAATCAAATGTAACTTTTACAGAAATGTTCAATATAAATTCCAGCCAATTCGCCCATCACCAAACGAATTAATGTTTAGAATAAGCAGAAAATATTGCACAGCAGCACCAGCATTGTGAGTGAGTGGAACATTTTCACTGGATAAATATAGAAATTCTAGATTATTTTAATTTTTTGGTTTAAATTTCAAACACTGGTGCAGTAGATGGTTCAACCCGCAGCCACTAGATGTCACCGAGATTCAACGCTGCAGAAACGCTGAATTGTTTAACAGACATTTAGATTTTAAAGTAACCCAACCACACAGTAACCTCAACAGATAAACACAAAATCCCATCAATTTGGGATTGAATCCCTCAGCAGCACCTACTGTCCAGAAAGAGCTGAATTCTAAAACCCCTTCGCAGCAGAATCACAGGAAACATTGTAACAATTCTCAACCGAGAATCCACCAAAGTCACATTTCTGTTACCAAATGGATTATTAGTACAGATAAAAATATAAAACAAAGACACATGTAAACCAGTTACTCAGTAAGTGGATGGTTCTTACCTGTAGTCACCGTCACCATGGTCCCTTGTCCCCAGTAGTCGAAAGCATCACAGTGTCACATTCTGTAGGCTGTGTCATACAGTAACCGTCCCTGCACAGAATAGACACAAAATCACCATTACTTTAAATATCCACAAACCCAAGGAAAAGCAAAGACAATGAACGTTCATTAGATTATAATTGGATCTTTGGATATCATTTGACATTCCTAAATGACCCTAATGTTTTATATTTCACAGAGTTACACGTGAACATGTTGTTGAAAACACACATCGATAATTGAGTAACTAGCAAGATTTTCCATGTTTATTCTTGCCATGTGGTCAGTGCTGGATATAAATAATATTGTACTGTGATTACAGTTGGGATTTAAAAGTGACACTGATCCAGTTTCAATCAATCAGTGCTGAGGGTTTTTTGTACTGACAGTAACTGCTGTGTAGCTCCAGCTATCACAGTGAGACACAGCATGACCAGTACTGAGGCGGACAGTTAGCTGTAAAATACAGACAGTTAATTTCACTGCTATTTCAAAAGCCTGTTTCCAGCTCGTTAAGGGTGACTCAGTGAGATATTTCAGTTTTGACTGGTCATGATATTGATAAAGGGGGTTAGAAACTTGTACACTCTCTGTGCACATTCAGCATGTAAATCAATAACAATAAACTTGAAGCATTTTACATCATAAAAAAAATACTGCTTCTAAGTATTATTTTGTTGAACCCTCATGTACTTTGGCATTCGGCAATGGCATTGGTCACAAATGTAAGCAAGGACCTTTTCTGAGGTTTCTGTATGAGGATGGCGCTTTTCTCAGCACTGTGACCCCCGTAGAATATCACAGTGACACACACCCATACAAAAACTGCACTCACTCTGTTCAGTCCTGCTGTTCAACATTCACTTTAAATGGACCATTGGTTTTGCTCGAATGGGAAATGTAGGCAACTGTTTATATAACACAATCTATCAGAAATATTAAAAAGAGTAATATATCGTGTGTTGGATTGCTGAAACTACAATGAATATAAAGGCAGTGAAAAGCTGACCAGTTGTATCGGTGAGTTTGGGAAGTTTTACTGTTAAATGCTTTCTGTGTTACTCTTTATTTTAAACACCATTATAGTTTGCTTCTGACCAGCCTCGATCATACTGCATTGAAAACAGATCCTGACCTTCAGGTTATGATGGAAGATGCTGATATCCCCAGTAATAGATGGCCGTGTCTCCAGTCTTCAGGCTCGTCATCTCCAAAGAGAAGATGTTGCTTGAAGTGTCTGTGGACGCAGTAAATCGACCCTGAATTGATGGCGTGTAGTAGTTAGTGCTGGATGAACGATAGTAGGTAACCAGACACTCCAGCCCCCTCTCCGGGAACCTGCCGGATCCAGTCCATCCAGTAGCTGCCAAGATTTAAACCGCTGGTTTTACAGCTCAGTTTCAGGGAGCCTCCGGGACGCCTTTGTACTTTCAGTGATTTGACTTGATATTTTCCTTCCACCTTTCCGTATCCAGACAACCTGGTTTCTTCCAATTCTCACGCCACGTACATCCTTCTGGGTCCCAGTGAGTTTCAAATCCTGTATCTGTCTCTCTGCAGAGCTGCTGGTTAAAGACACATTTACAGCACTTAGCAGACAGAAACTTCACTCTGCTTCTTTCCCTCCCCCTCCCCCAGCTAGTGCTTGTAATGTTTCAATGAAAAGGCTGGTTTCTGCAGCTCTGATCTCTGGTGAGTCATTAAGCTCAGGGCACACACACATTCAGACACCCGGACAGACAACAACAGACAGATGACATTGTAATTCAGGAGTGGAATTAGTAAATGAGACAACAAATAACTTTGCAAGAAATTGTTACACTTCAAGCAACTTAAGGGAAAGGCAACTTTGCGGGAATCAGTAAAGGGGACAAACCTGTAGCCGATGGAGCCCTGGGTGAGCAAGTTGTACAGTCCACATTCAGACCTGGCCTGCCTGGCAGTGCAGAGCTGCGAGTTACTTTAAATCCGTCTTCTCCCAGCTCCCAGTGCTGGTGATGTGGAGCTGGGATGGGGCGGAGGGAGAGAGCCTTGGGATAAACCATTTACCTGGTGCTCACTAACCCACACACACAACCCCCCCACACACTCAGAGACAGGCTGGTGTTGGACTGGGCCATACCTGCAGGAGGTGTGTCCAGGTGAGGTGTAGGAGATGTGGTTGGATGGGCTTTGATTGGGGAGGTGTGGACAGTGTGTGTGGAGGTTATAAAAAGGCTGGGGTTCCATTGTTCTGTCTCTGTCTCCGCGTGGCTGGGTAAGTATCAGGTAAGCTGTGTGTCTGTGTGAGTGAGTCAGTGTGTGTGTGTGTGCGCAGCATGGAGTTCCAGCTCTGAGATTTTAACCCCCCTCCCCTTTACCCAGCACAAAGCCCCTGGCCCAGGATCTGTCTCCCCCACCATGGGAGAGGGAATGGAAGGAGTTGGAGAGATCACCGAGGGAAAAGATGTGCGCTGGTGAGTATGAACCTCTTCACTTTGTGTCTGCGTCTCTTTCCCACCTCAGCCCTGCTTTTCTCTGTCTGTTTGCAGCCTCCTCTCAATCTCCCTCTGTCTTTCTCATTCTTAATCTTTCCCTCTCAATCTTAATCTTTCTCCTCTCAGTCTTAATCTTTCCCTCTCAATCTTAATCTTTCCATCTCAATCTTAATCTTTCACTCCCAATCGTAATCTTTCCCTCTCATTCTGAATCTTTCCCTCTCATTCTGAATCTTTCCCTCTCATTCTGAATCTTTCCCTCTCATTCTGAATCTTTCCCTCTCATTCTGAATCTTTCCCTCTCATTCTGAATCTTTCTCTCTCATTCTGAATCTTTCCCTCTCATTCTGAATCTTTTCCTCCCATTCTTAATCTTTCCCTCTCATTCTTAATCTTTCCCTCCGAATCTTTGTACTGTCTTTATTTTCCCTCCCTGTCTCTTTATTTTCCCTCCCTGTCTCTTTATTTTCCCTCCCTGTCTCTTTATTTTCCCTCCCTGTCTCTTTATTTTCCCTCCCTGTCTCTTTATTTTCCCTCCCTGTCTCTTTATTTTCCCTCCCTGTCTCTTTATTTTCCCTCCCTGTCTCTTTATTTTCCCTCCCTGTCTCTTTATTTTCCCTCCCTGTCTCTTTATTTTCCCTCCCTGTCTCTTTATTTTCCCTCCCTGTCTCTTTATTTTCCCTCCCTGTCTCTTTATTTTCCCTCCCTGTCTCTTTATTTTCCCTCCCTGTCTCTTTATTTTCCCTCCCTGTCTCTTTATTTTCCCTCCCTGTCTCTTTATTTTCCCTCCCTGTCTCTTTATTTTCCCTCCCTGTCTCTTTATTTTCCCTCCCTGTCTCTTTATTTTCCCTCCCTGTCTCTTTATTTTCCCTCCCTGTCTCTTTATTTTCCCTCCCTGTCTCTTTATTTTCCCTCCCTGTCTCTTTATTTTCCCTCCCTGTCTCTTTATTTTCTCTCCCTGTCTCTTTATTTTCCCTCCCTGTCTCTTTATTTTCCCTCCCTGTCTCTTTATTTTCTCTCCCTGTCTTTTATTTTCTCTCCCTGTCTTTTATTTTCTCTCCCTGTCTTTTATTTTCTCTCCCTGACTTTTATTTTCTCTGCCTGACTTTTATCTTCCCTCTCTTTATCTTCCCTCTCTTTATCTTCCCTCTCTTTATCTTCCCTCTCTTTATCTTCCCTCTCTTTATCTTCCCTCTCTTTATCTTCCCTCTCTTTATCTTCCCTCTCTTTATCTTCCCTCTCTTTATCTTCCCTCTCTTTATCTTCCCTCTCTTTATCTTCCCTCTCTGTCTTTATCTTCCCTCTCTGTCTTTATTTTCCCTCTCTGTCTTTATTTTCCCTCTCTGTCTTTATTTTCCCTCTGTCTTTTTCCCTCTGTCTTTTTTCTTCTGTCTTTTTTCTTCTGTCTTTTTTCTTCTGTCTTTTTTCTTCTGTCTTTTTTTTTCTGTCTTTTTTTTCTGACTTTTTTTTCTGACTTTTTTTTCTGACTTTTTTTTTCTGACTTTTTTTTTCTGACTTTTTTTTTCTGACTTTTTTTTTCTGACTTTTTTTTTCTGTCTTTTTTTTTCTGTCTTTTTTTTTCTGTCTTTTTTTTTCTGTCTTTTTTTTTCTGTCTTTTTTTTCTGTCTTTTTTTTTCTGTCTTTTTTTTTCTGTCTTTTTTTTCTGTCTTTTTTTTCTGTCTTTTTTTTTCTGTCTTTTTTTTTCTGTCTTTTTTTTTCTGTCTTTTTTTTTCTGTCTTTTTTTTTCTGTCTTTTTTTTTCTGTCTTTTTTTTTCTGTCTTTTTTTTTCTGTCTTTTTTTTTCTGTCTTTTTTTTTCTGTCTTTTTTTTTCTGTCTTTTTTTTTCTGTCTTTTTTTTTCTGTCTTTTTTTTTCTGTCTTTTTTTTTCTGTCTTTTTTTTTCTGTCTTTTTTTTTCTGTCTTTTTTTTTCTGACTTTTTTTTCTGACTTTTTTTTTCTGACTTTTTTTTTCTGACTTTTTTTTTCTGACTTTTTTTTTCTGACTTTTTTTTTCTGACTTTTTTTTTCTGACTTTTTTTTTCTGACTTTTTTTTTCTGACTTTTTTTTTCTGACTTTTTTTTTCTGACTTTTTTTTTCTGACTTTTTTTTTCTGACTTTTTTTTTCTGACTTTTTTTTTCTGACTTTTTTTTTCTGACTTTTTTTTTCTGACTTTTTTTTTCTGACTTTTTTTTTCTGACTTTTTTTTTCTGACTTTTTTTTTCTGACTTTTTTTTTCTGACTTTTTTTTTCTGACTTTTTTTTTCTGACTTTTTTTTTCTGACTTTTTTTTCTGACTTTTTTTTTCTGACTTTTTTTTTCTGACTTTTTTTTTCTGACTTTTTTTTTCTGACTTTTTTTTCTGACTTTTTTTTTCTGACTTTTTTTTTCTGACTTTTTTTTCTGACTTTTTTTTCTGAAGTGCTGTCCTCCCTGTAGATTTCTCTGAGCTCAACCACCCTTTAAATGCTCCCCTTTAAATGCTCCCCTTTAAATGCCCCCCCCCTTAAATGCCCCCCCCCTTAAATGCCCCCCCCTTAAATGCCCCCCCCTTAAATGCCCCCCCCTTAAATGCCCCCCCTTAAATGCCCCCCCTTAAATGCCCCCCTTCCCCCCCCTTTAAATGGCCCATCTTCTACCCACCGCCAAATCCCTCTGAGCCTCAAACTCCCCGGTATCCCTCTGATCCCTCAATCAATCCCCTCATTCCCTCCATTTCTCCCCCCCCACATTCCTCTTTCTCCGGCCTGATTCCCGATCCCTCTGCCTAATCTCCTTTAATCCGACTCTAAGCAACACCCCCCCCACCCCCTCAATCTCCCTCCCGGCCCCCACCGCCAGCCAGGTTCTGACCCGAGATTTCTCTACAATCGCCCCCCCCCCCCCGAATGTCTCCCTGGATCACAACTCCCCCCCCCCCCACTTGCTGCATCCCTCTGCCCCCCAATCCCACTCCTCCAATCCCACCCCCTTCAATCTCTCTCATCCCCAAACTACATCTTTAAATCCCCCCCCCCACAGCTTCTGAGTCCCTCCCCCTCCCAGATCCCTTCTATATCCCTCAGAGCCCCAGAAATCCCCCTCCTTTTCCCCCCTCCTTGTCCCACTCCGGCTATGTTGCCCCCAGTGCTGTCCCCCCCCCCTATAGATTCCCCTCTGAGCTCAAACCCCTCTCTTGATCCCAATCCTGTACCCCCCCCCCCGGCTATTTCCCCCTATATCTCCCCCCACTCCCCAATCTCCCTCCCTTACTGCCAAAGCCCTATAGATTCCTTGAACCTCTCTCTTGAGCCCAATCCTCATCCCCCCCCAACCTCAACCTCTTTAATTCCCCCCTCCCCGACAAGCCCCTCTAATTCTCCCCCTGCTGAAACCTAAACCCCCCCACTTTAAGACCCCCCCTTTAAGACCCAAACTACATCTTTTAATTGCCCCACTTCTGAGTCACTGCCCCTCCCAGATCCCTCCTGTATCCCTCAAACCCCCAGAAATCCCTCTCCAAACCCCCCCCTTCCCAAATCCTTCTCTCTCCCGACACCCACCGCCAATCTGACTCCAAACCCCCTGAATCAAACTCCTGCCCCAATTCCTGATATCACCCCCCCCCCCCACAAAGTTCCTCGCACCCCCATTCCGCTAACTCCCGACCCCATCCAGACCCTCTCCAGATTCTGACCTGAGATTTCTCTCCAATCCCCCCTGAACTTCTCCCTGCCCTGGATCGCATCCCCCCCACCCCCCCAAACCCTTGCTGCATCCCTCTGCCCCCCCCAATCCCGCTGCCTCTCCAATCCCACCCCCTTCAATCTGACAGAGCCCCAAACTATGTCTGTAAATCTCCCCCCAACAACTTCTGAGTCACTCCCCCTCCCAGATCCCTTCTATATCCCTCAGAGCCCCAGAAATCTCAGCCCCTTCCCCAATCCTCTGTTCAATCTCCTTCACCCCACTCAAAGGCACCCACTGCCAAATCTCCCTCTAAACCCTCCCCCCTCATTCCACCCCCCCAATTCCTCTCTCTCCCTCCTGCCTGACTCCCTATCTCCTTTAATCTGACTCTAAACCCCCCCTCCCCTCAATCTCTCTCCCACACCCACCGCCAATCTGACTCTAATCCCTGAATCTCCCAAGCTCCTGCCCCAATTCCGAAGCACCCTCCAAGGCAAAGCTCCCTCTGCACCCCCCCTCAACTCTGACCCACACCCCCTTCTGCTAACTCCCTCTCAGACCCTCTCCAGATTCTAACACCCGTGAGATTCATCTCGAATCCCCCCTGAATGTCTCCCTGGGTTGACCCCCCCACCCTTGCTGTGTCCCTCTGCCCCCCAATCCTGCTCCCTCCCACCCCCTTCAATCTGTCTGAGCCCCAAACTACACCTTTTAATTGCCCCACTTCTGAGTCACTGCCCCTCCCAGATCCCTCCTGTATCCCTCAAAGCCCCAAAAATCCCTCTCTAAACCCCCCTTCCCAAATCCCTTTCGATTTTGCCCGATTCCCTCCCTCAATCCCTGCTGCTGAATCTCTGAATCCCAAATTCCTCACAAGACCCTCCCTTTAATCCTCCTCAATCCCTCTAATTCCCCACCAGAATCCCAGAGTCTCCCCCTTACATCCCTCTCTGCTCTCCCCTTTAATCCCCCTCAGTCCCTCTAATTCCCCACCAGAATCCCAGAGTCTCCCCCCTACATCCCTCTCCGCTCTCCCCTTTAATCCCCCTCAATCCCTCTAATTCCCCACCAGAATCCCAGAGTCTCCCCCCCACATCCCTCTCCGCTCTCCCCTTTAATCCCCCTCAATCCCTCTAATTCCCCACCAGAATCCCAGAGTCTCCCCCCCACATCCCTCTCCGCTCTCCCCTTTAATCCCCCTAAGTCCCTCTAATTCCCCACCAGAATCCCAGAGTCTCCCCCCTACATCCCTCTCCGCTCTCCCCTTTAATCCCCCCAATCCCTCTAATTCCCCACCAGAATCCCAGAGTCTCCCCCCTACATCCCTCTCCGCTCTCCCCTTTAATCCCCCTCAGTCCCTCTAATTCCCCACCAGAATCCCAGAGTCTCCCCCCTACATCCCTCTCCGCTCTCCCCTTTAATCCCCCTCAATCCTTCTAATTCCCCACCAGAATCCCAGAGTCTCCCCCCTACATCCCTCTCCGCTCTCCCCTTTAATCCCCCTCAGTCCCTCCCCACAATCCCTCTAAACCTCCTGCCCACCAAATCATTCCCTTGGAGCTCTGTACTTCACACCCGCACCCCCCACAAATGCCCAAACCCTCTTCAATCCCCCTCCAAGTCCCCCTCAGCACCATAACACCCTGCCCCCCCCCCCCACCCACTGTTCAAACCCTCGTCCATCTCCCCACATCCCTCTCAGCTCCCAATCCCTCTCAGTTGCCTCTCCTGCCCTTGCCCTGGTAAATTCCCACTCCCTCCCTGTGAACAGCCCCTAGACTGACAGAACCCCCCCCCCTTTGTAATTACTGTACCCCCCCCCCCACCGCAATCAATCCCCCTCCACTCCCCCCGACACACAGACCACTAACCCTCAGTGTAAAAGCCCCACCCGTCTATCTGTGTATGAAAATGAACGACAAAGACACGGGGATTTTTATTAATAGTTATCTCTCTGGTTATAGCTCGTGTCCGAGGATTCCTCACGGCAAAACTACTCGCTGTCTGCGTCGCCAAACTTTCCGAAAGAATTCTCCTCGGTTGGAAAGAGAAAATAAAGTGAAATTTGATTAAAGACAAAACACAAAAGCTGATGGTAAACAATAAAAGGCACAGCAAGATCCCAGGACTTGCTGACATTCACAATCTCACTGAGGGGGGAGTGGGGGGAACATTCATTTCCACATCCTCGTTATTAAACCCTGACAAAATGGCAACAATTTTCAAATGAAATGAACTTTCAAACACCTCGTGACTGTCCTGATATTTAATTTATTAAAACACATCAAAGTATTCCAGGGGGTGGGGGGGATTTACTCCAGAGACAGGCCAGTCAATTAACACAGGATCCCCCAATGAAATTCCCACTTCTATCAGTCACCTCTCCTCCACTGCCCCCTCCTCTGTTTCTCCCTCTCTGTCTCTTAACACACTCCCCCCAGATCGATACCTGTCTCCCTGCCTCTCTCACTCTCTTCCTCTCTCTCTGTCTCCCTGTCTAATATTATGAAGTTGCATATATAAAGATCAAAGTGTGGTGTTTTACAAATGTAAATACTGAAAAGATGCTTTAAAAAACTCCAAAATAACCCATCCAGCATTGAGTCTTTCGAAAGCCTGTGTCTTTGGGATTTTAAACTGCAGAAAGCAGGCTGCAGAAGACAACTTTATAACATCTGTGTCCAAAACAGCAGCAGCCAGAATCCCAGCAGCAAAACAGGCTTTCAATTGGAGCAATGATTTTAAAACAAGCTCTCAAACACACACACACACACAACCAATAGACAGTTTCATTTTACAGATATTTCATTTACTCTTAGCCACCCACCAAAGGGTTAACCTGTTTGTGATTAATTACAAAGCCGGGATATTTTAACCCCAGGGTTTTAAACTCTGGCCCCCCCACACCCCACCCCACAATCTAACCAGGACTGGTTCATCCCAGATCCAGGGGGGAATGGACAGAATCTGGATACCCCACCCCGCCTCAGTCCCCAGATACAACTAAACTGCCCTCTTTAACCCGGGAACAAGCTGTGTCCATTCCCTCTGGGAGAGACTTTTTAAAATCACCCTCCCAGCAGGCATTTATTTCTGTGAATCACGAAACCCCAGAAGGGTGTGACTGAGGCTTTTCTCCAAACACTGGGTGCTGGACACTGACTTAAAGACACTTACAGAAGGTTGGTCAGGGCAAGATTAGGGCCAGTTACAGACAGCAGGGGAAGTTGTGTGTGGAACCGGAGGAGATTGGAGAAGTATTGAACCAATATTTCTCTTCGGTGTTCACGCAGGGGGACATGAATATAGCTGAGGAGGACATTGGGTTGCAGGGGTGTAAAATAGACAGTATTACGGTTGATAAAGAGGATGTGCTGGAAATTCTTGAGGAGCTGAAAATAGATAAGTCCCCTGGTCCGGATGGGATCTACCCTAGGATTCTCTGGGAGGCTAGAGAGGTGATTGCAGAGCCTCTGGCTCAGATCTTCAGGTCGTCATTGGTCTCTGGTGTAGTCCCGGAGGATTGGAGGATAGCGAATGTTGTCCCATTGTTTAAGAAGGGGAACAGAGACTTTGCCGGGAATTATAGACCGGTGAGTCTTACTTCTGTTGTGGGCAAGGTTTTAGAAAAAATTATTAGGGATAGGATTTATAGTTATTTGGAGTGTAATGAATTGATTAGAAATAGTCAGCATGGTTTTGTAGCAGGTAGGTCGTGCCTTACTAACCTTATTGAGTTTTTTGAGAAGGTGACCAAAGAGGTGGATGGGGGTAAGGCAGTTGACGTGGTATACATGGATTTTAGTAAGGCGTTCGATAAGGTTCACCATGGTAGGCTTCTGCAGAAAATGCAGATGTATGGGATTGTGGGTAATCTAGGAAGTTGGATCAGGAATTGGCTATCAGATAGGAGACAGAGGGTGGTGGTGGATGGTAAATATTCATCATGGAGTGCAGTTACGAGTGGTGTGCCTCAGGGATCTGTTTTGGGGCCACTGTTGTTTGTAATTTTTATTAATGATCTGGATGAGGGTATAGTTGGGTGGATTAGTAAATTTGCTGATGACACCAAAGTTGGTGTGGTAGATTGTGAGGAAGGGTGTCATAGTCTGCAGGGAGACTTAGATAGGTTGCAGAGCTGGGCCGAGAGGTGGCGGATGGAATTTAATGCGGAGAAGTGTGAGGTAATTCACTTTGGTAGGAGCAACAGATGTGTCGAGTATAGGGCTAACGGGAGGACTTTGAATAGTGTGGATGAACAGAGGGATCTAGGTGTGTGTGTACATAGATCCCTGAAAGTTGGGAATCAAGTAGATAAGGTTGTCAAGAAGGCGTACGGTGTCTTGGCGTTTATTGGTAGGGGGATTGAATTTAGGAGTCGCAGTGTAATGTTGCAACTGTACACTACTCTAGTGCGGCCGCACTTGGAGTACTGTGTGCAGTTCTGGTCCCCGCATTACAAGAAGGATGTGGAGGCGTTGGAGAGGGTGCAGAGGAGGTTTACTAGGATGTTGCCTGGTATGGTGGGGAGGTCCTATGAGGAGAGACTGAGGGATCTAGGGTTGTTTTCGTTGGGAAGAAGGCGGCTAAGAGGGGATCTTATTGAAACATATAAGATGATTAGAGGTTTAGATAGGGTGGATAGTGATAGCCTTTTTCCTCGGATGGAGAAAGCTAGCACGAGGGGGCATGACTTTAAATTAAGGGGGGGTAGCTACAGGACGGATGTCAGGGGTAGGTTCTTTACCCAGCGGGTGGTGAGGGATTGGAATGCCCTGCCTGCTGCAGTTGTAGATGCGTCTAGTTTGGGGGCGTTTAAGAGATCTCTGGATAGGTTTATGGACGAAAAGGGATTGGTATAGGCTAGTGGGTCATTGTTTTTGTAACTGGTCGGCGCAACATCGTGGGCCTAAGGGCCTGTTCTGCGCTGTAATGTTCTATGTTCTATGTTCTATGTTCCACACCAGAGATACCACCCCCATCCGTTCCCCCCCCCACCAACCCTGAGATCCTGTGTCTCTTCCCACCCCTCATTCCAACACCCCACAAACCTCAATTGTCCTGTGTTCCCTCACTTCCACCCTCTGTCTTTTTCTCTCTCTCCCTGTCTTTGTCTCTCTCCCTCTCTCTCTCCCTGTCTTTCTCTCCCTCTGTCTGTCTCTGTGTATTTCTCTCTCTCTCTGTTGTGTCTATCTCCCTGTCTCTCTCTCTCTCCCTGTCTAATATTATGAAGCTGTTTATAATAGGTAAAATATGTTTTTTTTTTGACAAATGTAAATATTGAAAAGAAATGCTGAAAAACCCAAAATAACCCATCCAGCATTGAGTCTTTCGAAAGCCTGTGTCTTTGGGATTTTAAACTGCAGAAAGCAGGCTGCAGAAGACAACTTTATAACATCCGTGTCCAAAACAGCAGCAGCCAGAATCCCAGCAGCAAAACAGGCTTTCAATTGGAGCAATGATTTTAAAACAAGCTCTCAAACACACACACACACACAACCAATAGACAGTTTCATTTTACAGATATTTCATTTACTCTTAGCCACCCACCAAAGGGTTAACCTGTTTGTGATTAATTACAAAGCCGGGATATTTTAACCCCAGGGTTCCCCAGAGGGAAACATTACCCCGACATAGTAACAATATTTATAATTCCAAAATCACACCCCCTCCCTTAGTCAGTGAATGAATGATTGCAATTGCAATGAAGATCATTCTGCACAGCAAGATCCCACTGTCAATCCCACAATGGAGGAAACACACCCCCACCCCAGACTCTATCTCTCTCCCCCGCCCCTCCTGAGACCCTCACACCCTCCCCACTCCCTCTCTGTTTAGCTCTCCCTCCATTTCTCTACCTCTCTCTGCCTCCTGCCCCTCCCCAACCCTTCGCCTCCCCCTGAATCTTTCCTGTTCAAAGTCCCGCTCAGGGTCCCAGTGTGAGGAATAGGGAGCCGGACCCACCTGTGTACACAGCAAGATCCCACACACACACACAACCTGGTGAGGGGCGGATTAAATGAATGCAGTGGGGTGGGGACTGCGGGAGAGGGTGTGGGGAATGGGATCCACACCTCCCTCCCCCTCTCTCTCCCCAGATTAAACTGACAACAATTCACACTGGGGTTTTCTTTCCCATTTTATTGAGAGATGAAATATAGATGGGAATGTGTGGGGAGAGAGGGGAGGGGGTGCAGGGATTGGGAAAAACACTGGAGAGACAGGGACATTCTCTACCCCCCCCCTCCCCAATCCAAATAGATATTCCTGGGAAAACAGAGAGAAAAGAATCTGGAATCACACAGCACAGAAACAGGCCCTTCGGCCCACCAGCTCAATGCTGGCCCATCCAATCCCAATCTATACCCCTCCCATTCCCCAGCACTCGCTCCGTAGCCTACGATCCCTCGGGGATTAAAGGGCTCGAATTTCCCCAACCCCCTTTCCAGCTTTTACCGTGAACCCCACTCTGCGGGTCCCTGAGCCTGATCTCGTTTCAGAATAAAAAGTGTGGTCCCTGTCGCAGTGCGGGGCAAAGGCCCAGAGTGTGCACAGCAAGATCCCACAGCAGCAGCAAGGTGAACTTGAATCAGATGGGACACAGTCCCCCCACCCCCCCCCCCCCACACAACCCCCACCCTCTCGCCTGCTGTGAGCCCCCGTCCCGCTCACTACCCTGTGTGTGTGTGTGTGTGTGTGCATCATCCCAAATCTCCACCAAGGCTGGAAATCCCTCTTAAAATTAAACCAAACACCTTTTAAAACAAAACCCTGGTGGTGCACAGCAAGATCCCATAGGTGCAGTCAGGTGTGTGGAGTTTTTTTTCACTTTGGGAAATGTTTATACAGAGAGAGAGAGTGAGGCAGAGAGGGGCTGAGACAGTGAAATCACCCCCACCCCCAGGACCCTCAGAATTAAACTGGATCCCCTGTCCCTCACTGAGGCTCCCCCTCCCTCTAACAGCCTGTGTCTCTCCCCCTGCATCTAACCCACACCTACAGCTGTTTCCATCCCTCTCTCTCTCCCTCTCTCTCTCTCCATCCGTTTCTGCTACAGAAGAGACAGGGAGAGAGACAGAGAGAGAAAAAACACACAGAGAGAGAGACAAGGAGAGACAGAGATAGTTAGACAGACACAAGGAGAGAGAACAGGGAGATACAGAGACAGATATTTGCTAATGAATTGTGTGTGGTCACATTATTGAGTGTCCTGTCATTTGGTGATTGTTTTATACAGAGAGGCAGAGAGAGAGGTGAAGACAGTGACATTCTCTCCCTGGCACCCCAGCAAGCTCAGAGACACAGAAGCTGCAGACACTCACACACACAAACTGCTTTGGTAAGTTCCCCCAATCTCTGTCTCTTTATCTATGTCTCTGTGTGTCTATCTCCCTCTCTCTCAGTAACTTCATTGCAGTGTTAATGTGAGCCTTACTTGTGACACTAATAAACTTTAAAACTTTAAGTACCCTCTCTGTCCCTTTATCTCTCTCTCTTTCTGTCTCTGTATCTATGTCTCTCTCAGTAACTTCTTTGCAGTGTTAATGTCAGCCTTGTGACAGTAATAAATAAGTTATAAAACTTTCAGCTTTAAACCCTATCTCTGACTCTGTGTGAATTCCGAGCCCAGGTCAGTGCCAGATTGAGAGGGGGGGTCAGTATTGAGCAGGATGGACAGACAGTTTGATAGAAAGTTTGAAGAAACTACAGGCAGTGTTTGGAAACATGTTGGGGTTGTGGAAAGGTCAGTGTGTAACAAGCTGAGGGAAGGGGGTTCCCAGTTCACATCTTACTGCTGTTTGGGGCAATGGGAGTTCCCTTTGCATTTCCAGGGAGCTGTGAACCCTCAGGGCTTTCTGCCTGTCTCTGTTTGAACAGTTTCATATGTTTCAACACTCAGACCTCTGGCCCTTGTTGGAATATCAGAATATCTCACTACCCACACCCCCCAGTACACACCCCCCCTCAAACCCCCCACCCTGTGTGGGTGTTGTCCCAAGTCTGGAGACTTCCCCACAGTCCCCTGAAAGTTTTTAAACTCCCTCTGAGAACCCCCCCCCCACCCTTTTGAAAACAAAATCCCTGTGGTGCACAGCAAGATCCCACAAGGCACAGTCAGCTGTGTGGAGTGTTTTTTACTTTGGGAAATGTTTATACAGAGAGAGAGAGAGAGTGAGGCAGAGAGAGGCTGAGACAGAAATTAAACTGACAACAATTCACACTGGGGTTTTCTTTCACATTTTATTGAGAGATGAAATGTAGATTGGAGATTAAAGTGCTCGAATTTCCCCAACCCCCTTTCCAGCTTTTACCGTGAACCCCACTCTGCGGGTCCCTGAGCCTGATCTCGTTTCAGAATAAAAAGTGTGGTCCCTGTCGCAGTGCGGGGCAAAGGCCCAGAGTGTGCACAGCAAGATCCCACAGCAGCAGCAAGGTGAACCTCCATCAGATGGGACACTGTCCTTCCGCACAACCCTCACCCTCTCGCCTGCTGTGAGCCCCCGTCCCCACTCACTACCCTGTGTGTGTGTGTGTGTGTCTGCATCATCCCAAATCTCCACCAAGGCTGGAATCCCTCTTCAAACAAAGCCAAATACTTTTTAAAACAAAATCCCTGTGGTGCACAGCAAGATCCCATAGGTGCAGCCAGCTATGTTCCGTTTTTTTTTAAAAAATGTTTACACAGAGGGAGAGAGAGGCTGAGACAGTGAAATCACCCCCACCCCCGGGACCCTCAGAATTAAACTGTGGCCCCCCCTCCCTCTAACAGCCTGTGTCTCTCCCCCTGCATCTAACCCACACCTACAGCTGTTTCCCTCCCTCCCTGTCTCTGTCTCCTTCTGTTTCTACGACAAGAGACAGGGAGCGAGAGAGACAAGGAGAGAGAAACAGACAAGAGAGAGGAACAGAGACAGGGTGAGAGAGAGAGACAAGGAGAGAGAGAGAGAACAGGGAGAGACAGAGATAAAGAGAGAGAGAGATTTGATATTGAATTGTGTGTGGTCACATTATTGAGTGTCCTGTCATTTGGTGATTGTTTTATACAGAGAGGCAGAGAGAGAGGTGAAGACAGTGACATTCTCTCCCTGACACCCCGGCAAGCTCAGAGACACAGAAGCTGCAGACACTCACACACACAAACTGCTTTGGTAAGTCTCCCAACATCTCTCTCCCTCTCTGTCTGTCTGTCTGTCTCTTTATCTATGTCTCTGTCTGTCTGTCTCCCTCTCAGTAACTTCATTGCAGTGTTAATGTGAGCCTTACTTGTGACACTATTAAACTTTAAAACTTTAAGTACCCTCTCTGTCCCTTTATCTCTCTCTCTTTCTGTCTCTGTATCTATGTCTCTCTCAGTAACTTCTTTGCAGTGTTAATGTCAGCCTTGTGACAGTAATAAATAAGTTATAAAACTTTCAACTTTAAACGCTATCTCTGACTCTGTGTGAATTCAGAGCCCAGGTCAGTGCCAGATTGAGAGGGGGGTCAGTATTGAGCAGGATGGACAGACAGTTTGATAGAAAGTTTGAAGAAACTACAGGCAGTGTTTGGAAACATGTTGGGGTTTGTGGAAAGGTCAGTGTGTAACAAGCTGAGGGAAGGGGTTCCCAGTTCACATCTTACTGCTGTTTGGGGCAATGGGAGTTCCCTTTGCATTTCCAGGGAGCTGTGAACCCTCAGGGCTTTCTGCCTGTCTCTGTTTGAACAGTTTCATATGTTTCAACACTCAGACCTCTGGCCCTTGTTGGAATATCAGAATATCTCACTGCCCACCCCCCCCAGTACACACCCCCCCTCAAACCCCCCACCCTGTGTGTGTGTTGTCCCAAGTCTGGAGACTTCCCCACAGTCCCCTGAAAGTTTTTAAACTCCCTCTGAGAAAAAAAACCTGCCCTTTTAAACCAAAATCCCTGTGGTGCACAGCAAGATCCCACAAGGCACAGTCAGCTGTGTGGAGTGTTTTTTACTTTGGGAAATGTTTATACAGAGAGAGAGAGAGTGAGACAGAGAGAGGCTGAGACAGAAATTAAACTGACAACAATTCACACTGGGGTTTTCTTTCACATTTTATTGAGAGATGAAATATAGATTGGAGATTAAAGGGCTCGAATTTCCCCAACCCCCTTTCCAGCTTTTACCGTGAACCCCACTCTGCGGGTCCCTGAGCCTGATCTCGTTTCAGAATAAAAAGTGTGGTCCCTGTCGCAGTGCGGGGCAAAGGTCAGAGGCTCAGTGTGTGCACAGCAAGATCCCACAGCAGCAGCAATGTGAACCTCAATCAGATGGGACACTGTCCTTCCGCACAACCCTCACCCTCTCGCCTGCTGTGAGCCCCCGTCCCCACTCACTACCCTGTGTGTGTGTGTGTGCATCATCCCAAATCTCCACCAAGGCTGGAAATCCCTCTTCAAACAAAGCCAAATACTTTTTAAAACAAAATCCCTGTGGTGCACAGCAAGATCCCATAGGTGCAGCCAGCTACGTTCCGTTTTTTAAAAAAATGTTTACACAGAGGGAGAGAGAGGCTGAGACAGTGAAATCACCCCCACCCCCGGGACCCTCAGAATTAAACTGTGCCCCCCCCTCCCTCTAACAGCCTGTGTCTCTCCCCCTGCATCTAACCCACACCTACAGCTGTTTCCCTCCCTCCCTGTCTCTGTCTCCATCTGTTTCTACGACAAGAGACAGGGAGCGAGAGAGACAAGGAGAGAGAGAAACAGACAAGAGAGAGTAACCGAGACAGGGTGAGAGAGAGAGACAAGGAGAGAGAGAGAGAACAGGGAGAGACAGAGATAAAGAGAGAGAGAGATTTGATATTGAATTGTGTGTGGTCACATTATTGAGTGTCCTGTCATTTGGTGATTGTTTTATACAGAGAGGCAGAGAGAGAGGTGAAGACAGTGACATTCTCTCCCTGGCACCCCGGCAAGCTCAGAGACACAGAAGCTGCAGACACTCTCACACACAAACTGCTTTGGTAAGTTTCCCAACATCTCTCTCCCTGTCTGTCTGTCTCTTTATCTATGTCTCTGTCTGTCTGTCTCCCTCTCTCTCTCTCTCAGTAAGTTCATTGCAGTGTTAATGTGAGCCTTACTTGTGACACTAATAAACTTTAAAACTTTAAGTACCCTCTCTGTCCCTTTATCTCTCTCTCTTTCTGTCTCTGTATCTATGTCTCTCTCAGTAACTTCTTTGCAGTGTTAATGTAAGCCTTGTGACAGTAATAAATAAGTTATAAAACTTTCAACTTTAAACCCTATCTCTGACTCTGTGTGAATTCAGAGCCCAGGTCAGTGCCAGATTGAGAGGGGGGGTCAGTATTGAGCAGGATGGACAGACAGTTTGATAGAAAGTTTGAAGAAACTACAGGCAGTGTTTGGAAACATGTTGGGGGTTGTGGAAAGGTCAGTGTGTAACAAGCTGAGGGAAGGGGGTTCCCAGTTCACATCTTACTGCTGTTTGGGGCAATGGGAGTTCCCTTTGCATTTCCAGGGAGCTGTGAACCCTCAGGGCTTTCTGCCTGTCTCTGTTTGAACAGTTTCATATGTTTCAACACTCAGACCTCTGGCCCTTGTTGGAATATCAGAATATCTCACTGCCCACCCCCCCCAGTACACACCCCCCCTCAAACCCCCCACCCTGTGTGTGTGTTGTCCCAAGTCTGGAGACTTCCCCACAGTCCCCTGAAAGTTTTTAAACTCCCTCTGAGAAAAAAAAAACCTGCCCTTTTAAACCAAAATCCCTGTGGTGCACAGCAAGATCCCACAAGGTGCAGTCAGCTGTGTGGAGTGTTTTTCTGTACTTTGGGAAATGTTTATACAGACAGAGAGAGAAAATAATTAAAATACAAGAAAATGTTTAAATACCACAAGGGCCCAGCATTCCCCCTTCTAAGATTTCACAAACACTGTCCAGAGATGTCCAACTAAATATTAATTCATAATATTAAGGGTCTTTTAAGAGACTTCTGGATGAGTACATGGGATTTAATAGGATTGAGGGTTATAGGTAAGCCTAGTAGGTACAGATATGATTGTGGGACAAAGGGCCTGTTTGTCCTGTAGCTTTTCTATGATTCTAATGCTTAATTCCTTGGGAAGAGAGAGAGAACCTAATTAATTTAAATACTAGAAAATGTTTAAATTAAATAGCACAAGAGCCCAGGATTCCCCCCTTCTCAGATCTTACTGAGAGATTGTTCAGCTAAATATTAATTCCTGGGAGAGAGAGAATAAAAAAGAGAGGGAAATGGAGGGAATGAGAGAGAGAGTAAGTAGAGAGACATAGACAGAATGGGGGAGAAGCTGTGGAGAGGATGGAATGGAAATCTGAACTTTTGAAAACTGAATTGTAAAGACCTCTGAGTTTTATTTAACAATTAGGAACAGCGCTCTGTCTCCCACCCCTGTTATTTTAGATTTAAAACAAACTTACACACAGTTTCATCAATAATTCACTCTCTGCCACCCACCAAAGGGTTAATGTGTTTGTGACTAATTACAAAGCCGGGATATTTTAACCCCAGGGTTTTAAACTCCAGCCCCCCCCCCACCCCCCACACCCCACAATCTAACCAGAACTGGTTCATCCCAGGAAGTGAGATTAAAATTAAACCTGGATCGGGGATAATAGAGACAACAACTCACGTGTGGCCGATAGAACAGGACTCAGTCTATCCATCCTCCTCTGGAGAAAAGCCCCTTGTCCAAGGATTCCCAGTCCCATTGCAGTCTTTACAATTCAAATCCCTGCGGAGAAGAGAAAATCATTCATTAAAATACAAGAACAGGTTTAAATTAAACAGCACAAGGACCCAGGATTCCCCCTTCTCAGATCTTACAGAGAGATTGTCTAACTAGACATTAGTTCTTTGGGGAAAGAGAGAGAAATTTAATTGAATACAAGAAATGGTTTAAATTAAATAGCACAGAAACCCAGGCTTCTCCCTGTCTCAGTAAAATCTACAGATTAATTCTTGGGGGAAGAAACAGAAATATATTAAAATAAAAGAACATTTTTAAATTAAACAGCACAAGAGCCCAGGATTCCCCCTTCTCAAATTAACTGAGAGATTGTCTAACGAGATATTAATTTCTGGGAAAACAGAGGGAGAGAGAGGGAATGTAAAAGAGAGGCAGATAGAGGAAGGAAATGGAGAGAGAGAGAGAAAGCAGGGAGAAAATAGACAGAATGGGGGAAAAGCGGTGGAGAGGATGGAATAAAAGTCTGAAGATCTGAGAACTAAATTGTAAAGGCCTATGTTAATTTTTTTTAACAATTAGGAACAGCGCTCTGTCTCCCACCTCTGTTATTTTAGATTTAAAGCAAACTTTTAAACAGTTTCATTTTACAGATATTTAATTTAATCTTTGCCAACCACCGAAGGGTTAATGTGTTTGTGACTAATTACAAAGCCGGGATATTTTATCCCCAGGGTTTTAAACTCCAGCACCCACCACACCCCACAATCTAACCAGAACTGGTTCATCCGAGGAAGTGAGATTAAAATTAAACCTGGATCGGGGATAATAAAGACACAACAACTCACGTGTGGCCTATAGAACAGGACTCAGTCTATCCATCCTCCTCTGGAGAAAAGCCCCTTGTCCAAGGATTCCCAGTCCCATTGCAGTCTTCACAATTCAAATCCCTGCGGAGAAGAGAAAATCATTCATTAAAATACAAGAACAGGTTTAAATTAAACAGCACGAGAGCCCAGGATTCCCCCCTTCTCAGTTACACTATCTCTCAGTAATATTCATTCTTGGGGAAAAGAGAGAGTAAATAATTAAAATACAAGAAAATATTTCAATTAAACAGCACAGCCAAACCCCAGGATCTCCCCTCTCACTGACACAATCTCTCAGAACCATCCAAACACAACAAGTCCGTTGTGAAGCAGAGAGTAAGAAAGATTGGGACAGTTCCCTCCCTGTGTGTTTCTCTCTGTCTCTCTATCCCACTCCCATTCAGATCTCACTGCCTCTGATATTAAACATTAAATCTGGATCAGGGTCAGAAACAGACACAACTCACCCCCTCCCCAGCCCGGGGTGAAGCTGGGGGACAGACCTCAGTCAGCCCTCCCTCTGGAAGATGCTCCTCTCCCTCGTCCCCCGTCACACACATTCCCGTCCTTCGGATCATCGACACGTCCCCAGCTTTCAAAATTCCTCAGGGAGAAAAAAAGAGATAAAAATTGGTTATAAAGAGAGAGGAAAAAAAACACATGAGGCCATTTTCAGAATAAAACACACAAACTATCAGAGCGCAGAGTTCCAGCATTTCCATTCAAATCCATTCAGCATCATATCCACACAAGCAAAGTGCAGTTTCAAAAGCGGATTGAGACACACACACACACACTGAATCAGAGTGGGAATGTGTTCAGTACAGGGGGATTATTGGTGTGGGGACTGACAACTATCAGACTCCCATTTATCCTGAGTGAGCTGGATACAAACCCCCCCCCCCCACTGAGTCTCTGACATGTTTACAATGTCTGTCTCTCTAATGAGATGCTAATTACCCCCCAGCCCACAACCCCAGGGGAGTTTGGGGCAATGTCAGACTGACTCTTGATGTGTTAATGCAGGGGTGGAAATGGATTCTGTCACCCCCTGTCTTTCCATTAGTTTCATACTCCCACCCCCCCACACACATTCCGGTAGGTGGCGTTGGTCCATTTCAAACACCCCCCTGACCACATTCCCCACACACCAGCCCCGAAAATCCTTGTAGCCGGTCCCCACAACCCCAGCGAGTGGAGTGGGGAGGGGAATGGGGAGGTGTGAGTGAGTGGGTTGGAGATTGTGCCAGTGTCTGTCTATCTATCTGCCCCCCCCCCCCTCTCTCTCTCTGCTCACAATTCCTGTCCCCAGCCTGCTGAAGACAGGGAAAGAATAGGAGTTGAACACAGCCCCCATTTCCAAAGGACTGGCCCCCCTCTCTCAGACCAGTTCTGTCCACTCAGCTCTCCCCTATCAATTGGGGGAAAAAAATTGTTTTATTTCTCTCCCTGTGAGATATGTAGTCACTAATTACTAAATCCAGGCAAAAACACATCCCATTCTTATCCCGGGATCTGCAATGGGATTTTACACTGAAATCCTCGGATATCAGGACTAGGGGATTTTCACAGTAACTTCATTGCTGTGTGAATGTCAGCCTGTTTGTGACACTTGTAAATAAACTTAAAGTTAACACTCCTGCACTTTCCCACCCGCACTCACTCACTCTTGTACACTTACTCAGTCTTACACACATTACACACTCTGTCTCTCTCACACACACGCTCTCTCTCGCACACTCACTCTCACACTCTCTCTCCACACACACACACACTCTCTATCTCTCTCTCTCAAACACACTCTCTCTCGC